>NW_010097581.1:0-11617 GCF_000699245.1 Pterocles gutturalis
GGGTAAAATGAACCCAGGTGCCTCGTTTTCTGCAAACCCTTGCTTTCTGATACAACAATTTTGCTTCCCACCCTTGCCTGCAGCCCCACATCCTTGGAACAAAGCCTGAACTCCCCCACCACCTTCCATCCCCAACCCCAAACCCATTTATTCTCCATATTTGTCTGGGGACCCCTCTGGCCCTTTACATGAGAGTTTCTGCCTGCCCCGGCCACGCTGAAGAGCTGCACCACCTCAATGCAAAATCCAGGTGCCCTGGTGCACGCCTGACCCAGGTCCGGCATGTTCCACATGCTTTTGGGTTGACAAAAAAAGAAAAGAAAGAGTAGGGATGCTCAGCCTCTTGATGCTTTGGCATAAGGGCATGCTGGAGTAAAGCCTGACCCCTTTGCCGGGGAGCCTCCGTGCTCTGGGAGGGGTCTTGGCTATGGAAAAATAAAACTGTGTTCACTTTGGGATTTGCCTGGAGGAGAGCATCTTGGCAGAGGGCTCCAGGCGATGGCACTGCTGCTCCGCCAGCTCAGGCATCGCTTTTTGCAGCCACCAACCTCACATCCCACTCCATCCCCGCCAGCCGCATCAATCCCCACGGCCCTTTGTTCCCCCCAGCTCTGTGCCAGCATGGCTGTGACATTGGGACATCCGAGGGGAACGCTGTCCTCACCTTTTGCTCCTATTCCCAATTATCTTGTGCTTTTTTGGGAGGTGATGGCGGGGAGCAACGCAGGCAGCAGCGTGCGATGGTGCCGGTGGGCGACCTTCCCTTGGCACTGGCGGGGCTGGGGTCAGCGCAGCCTGGATTGCTGCCATGGGGCACACGGATTTGGGAAGGCTGCATCTTGTGGTGGGATGGCACGGGGCTGCAATCCTCCATCCCCATACCATCCTCCTTCCCAGTCCCCGGCATCGCTGGCCGTGCTGAGCCGGGGCAGAACCGCAGCCTCTGCGGGGCCATAATTTCATTTTTGGGGGGGCAAAAACCCACCAAAACAGTGAAAATGGAACAAGAGGAGAGGTTTCCAGGAGAGGGCACTAGCTGCAAGAGGTGCTGCCTGGAAAGTCCAAGGGAACTGGAGCGGGGCTGGGGCTGCTGCCAAACATCCCGCTGTCCCTTTGCATGCGAGAAGCTTTCCATTTGGGGGCAGTTGGGCTTTTAAAAATATTTTTATTTGCAGGTTTTCATTAAGCTTTTGGGACAACGAAGGAAGCGTTGCTTTCCAGTTTGGTTAGCTGAGCCTCCCAGCGCTGCCAGGACCCCTCTGGAGGCAATGCCTCGGTGTGGGGGCAGCTGGAAAAGCTGTTTCCTATTTTTTTTAATTCCTCCTTCCATCCTTCTCCGCTCGCCTTTCCTTAGCACCCCAGGGTGCTGAGCGTCCTCCCCGTGCTCCATGCACGCTCCGGCTCGGATGCTGCACCAAACCCAGCCCCACCAAGGGGGATGCGCTTTCCTCAAGCCAAAAAATCCCACTGCTGATGGAAACCTGCGCTGTGCCACCAACCTCAGCACCCTGCCCTGGCTTAGCAGGGTCTTAACCAGCGTCTGGGAGGTGGGCAAGGGGAAGCTGTCTGCTGGGGATGGCCAACCGTACCCAGAGGGGTGGCACCGGGTGGGGGTTGTTTCGGTGTTAGGAGTTAAAGTCATTAAGAGAAATTTCACCGTGGAGGTTTGCGTTTTGGTCACGAGCCAAGAGGTCAGAGTGTATTTTAATTCTGACAAATGCAAAGAGTAGAAAGTCAACTCGCAACAAACCCAGCTCTTCACAAAGAGCAAAACTCCCGCATACCCAGCTGCTCGCTCCCGCAGCTCCCGCTCTCTTTTTCCCTTTTTTCCCCAAGCTGTGTAAGGCTGTCATAGCATTTTCAGGGAGGGGATATGCTAGAAAGGAATAAAGGAATACTTTTTTCTCTTTTTTTTTGCATCTTTTATGTTTTTCACATCACCAAAATAAAATACAGGAGACTTGGGATATGTCCAGGTTTATTATAGATTTGGATGCTGCTCCTGGGGTTGTCCGGACCTCTTGGCCCCTCTGCGGTGGCATCATCCAGCACCTCTGGGCAGTGACCGCGACCAGCCGAGCTAGTGTACCGAGGAATCACAGTGTCATTTATGTTATTCAGGAGCTTGCCTTCAATTCAAGCACCAAAAGAAGAGGCCAGACTCAGAAAACAGCTGAGCACGCTGGAAAATCTGTCCCGCTGGCAAAGCCAACCACTCCAAATTAATAGGAAAACTCCTTGACTCCAAAGGATCCTGATATTTCCTTGGCCCACAGGCTTGAAAAGCACTTTAAGACGTGGCCGCCAGCCGCTGACAGAAGTGTAAAGTGAATTTAATGTGATTTTTATTCTGCTCCTGGTGACGATGGCCTGAAAATCCCAGCAACTCCCTTGTGCCTTGTGTGGATTTTAATGTGGCAAGGGATTCTGGTTCTGCCACCCTGGACAGTCCCAACAAGCCAGCGGCTGTTTTCAAAGCAGCTTTCAAAGCAGCCCCAAGGCGTTTCCAAGAAAGATGAGCAGGGATGTTGTGCCAGGGCTGTATTTTCTCAGTTGTTTCCACGCGCTGGCTGTGATCTGGAGGTACCCTCTGGAAAGATGATTACAAGAGGCTTCCCTTCCTCATCGGCTTCAAAAGCTTTGCCGGGGAACAAAAGAATCATGATGGGGAAAATGAGATGTAACGCAGCGATATGGAACAATGGGAAAGTTAATTTAATGTGAAAGTTAAAGAAAACGGTGCTGAAGGGTCAAGTTGAACCTCTCCACACCCTTCCCCATCCCCTCAGTGCTCTGATTTATAGGAGCTCTGCCTGGTCGGAGCAAAGGCTCCATCTAAAGACATTATTTCCTTCCATGACATCAAAGCTCATTTTACACCAGCCATCAAAGGGGACAAACACCTCGGGTCCAGGGGCTGCGCCCAGCAGAAAGGAAACGGCGAGCGGTGGATGGGGAATTCTCATTTCTTTTTCCCAAACAATTTTTTTTTTAATCATTTCATTTTGATAGGAGCATTGGTTCCGACTCCAATAAACAAGAAGCCCTCTGGGATATTAATTTTTTTTTTTTTTGGCATCCCTCATCCTTGTTTTATCAACTGGGGGGCAGCTGAGCCCCTCTCTGCCCACCCCAAACACCTCCATCCACCTCTTCTTGCTTTTCCTGGGAACAAGCGGGAGCAAAGGCTCCTGCCGGCAGCTCTGGGGGCACGGACCGCCCACCCTTAAACTGCCAAGAGGAAAAGAGCCCCTGTATGTATTTAACCTGAACTCTGTTTTTACGACTTTCTAGGCATGTCTCTGCATTTTCCTGTTTTTTTGCTTTGTTCTGCTGGATCCTCAGCCAAGTTTCTGTCCCCTCCCTGGCTCCTGGGCCAGTGGTTCGTGGGCTCTGCATATTTTAATCCTCTATAGCGAAGACCTTGGGCATCTTTGGGCAACAGCTCTTCTCACCGCATCTCCCACCACACTGCTCCCTCGCTCTGGAAATCCCTGAAATCCCTCAAATTTAGGGGGGGGGGGGTGGTATCCCCGGTCCAGTGAAGGGTGTTTGGGGGGAGTCAAGCACCCAGCTTGGGACGTTTGAGGGGATGGAGTGGGAGGATCCCAGGTCAATGGGATGTGGAGGGTCCCTGGTCTGATAGGAGGCATTTGGGGGATGGAGCAGGGGGGTCCCTGGTCCAACACGGGGTGTTTGGGGGTATGGATTGGGAGAGGGGAGGTCCCTAGTGCAGCAGGGAGCATTTGGGAGATGGTGGGGCTGGCCAGGGGCACACCTCTGCCCCAAGCTGCCCCATGGCATTGAGGCGCGTGTCTCCAGTGCGAGGGCGGGAGATGCTCCCGCAGACCCTCCCTGCCCGCCCCAGCATCCCCCATCCTAACAGGAGCATGATGCATGGCCGCGTCTCCCGGGGCACGCGTTTAAATCCGTTAATCCCCTGTAATCGCACGAGTGTTGAAAAAACACCTGTTCCCCCCACAAAGCCACCGGGACACCGGGCGAGGGTTTGGGCGAGTGTAATAAAAGCCGCAATTAGAAAGGCGGGCTTTGATCTCCAGGAGGTAAAGAGTTCAGGCAGCTGTGCCGAAACCTCTCCCGCAGTCACCCTTCTCCTTGGGTAACATCCCAACAAAGAGGATCTTGTGTCCACGATGCCTCGTTACGGCTCTTCTTCCCCAGCCCGCGGCCACCTGTCCTTCCCCGCCACCAAAACGCCCTGCCTCGGGGGGCCCCTCCCCATCACCGCCAGCGGAGGGCCGGGAATCGCATTTCACGGCCCCGGCGCTCGCTGCGAGCTGCTGGGCTTTGCTCTCGGTGACTCAAAGCCCGCGCCGCAATGGGCTCTTTGTTCCCGCAGCCCTGCCTGCCAACAGCTGCCTGCTCCATCCAGCTGTGCTGGGATGCGGGGAGGCAGCCGGGATGCGGAGCACCGCGCGGGACCCTCCGTACACATCCCTGGGGACTTGGAGGGATGCTGCCCGCTCTGCTCCATCCGATCCACATCCTGTGCTGTCAGCCGGGAGGAGACGGAGGATTAAATTTTCTTCTGATGAGGTGCTTTTGTATGACCGGAACAGGAAATGTGTTGCTCATTTGCTCTTCGATTTCCAAGGATCAGCTCAAATCTGCATCCTATGAGCAGGACTGAAAAGCCAGAAATGGTACTGGGACATCCACGGGCTGCAGAAATTGTTAGATCAGACCCTGGGTATCCCTGGGCGCAGCAGGAGCAAGAGTGAGATGCCAACACTGTGCTGCACCCAGCAGTTTGCTGGCCACTTCCAGCAGCAGCTTTTCCCTCTAAGCCTTCCTGAGGTTATACAGTTATATCTCAGCCCCCCTCAGACACCCCAGGCTGTCACCACCTGAGGCAGACCCTGCCCTGCAGCTGGGCCACCATGGGGACTGTGCATCATGCCAGAGACTTCTCAGTCCCATCTTATCTGTGCTGTCCCTGCAGCCAGGGACACGCTGTCCTGGTCAGCAAGCAGATGCTCTTTCAGAGCCTGGGGCATGAAAGCAGAGCAGAGATTTACATCGTATTTGGTGTGCTTAGCAACGGAGTTGGAGTACTGGTGGCCCAACCTCTGCTCTGCAAACTGAGAGCTGGAGAGGGACCCAGCAGGACAAGATATTTGGTTTTTCAGCCAGAGAGACTTCCTCTTTACACCAGCATCTGTAAATCCCAGGATGGTTTGGGTTGGAAAGGACCTTAAAGCCCATCCAGTGCCACCCCCTGCCATGGGACGGGACACCTCCCACTAGCCCAGGTTGCCCAAAGCCTCATCCAGCGAACCCCTCCAGGGATGGGGCATCCACAGCTTCTCTGGGCAGCATTTGGCAGAATTTAGCTCCGGGGGCAGGTTGTGGCTCCCCATGTTGTCTACAGATTGTATCATGGCCGGAAAGCCTTGGCAGGGGCATAAAACCCGACCTCGCAGGTCCTTTCCATCCCTCATTTCCACGGGTCTGTGTCAGCAGGACCGCAAGAGGAACTACCTCTTAAAACAAGGGCAAGGGGAAAAAAAACCACCCAACCCCTTCTGGTCCTTTGCCACATACTTCCCATAAATAATGGAATAAGGCGGGTCTGAAAAGGAAGCGAGATGGACATAAAATAAGAGGGGAGGGGGGGAACTTGGCAAAATAAATCAGGCTTGCCACACGGAATAAATAATTCACGGCGCAGGCAGGCGCGCCCCAGGCTTTTGGTGTGAGCCCCTGTGATGGAGAGGTCGCTTCCCATCACTCGGTGGCTTCCTGCGCTGGGAGGAGAGGCGGCACAGTTGGGTTTTATTCTTTATTAATTTCTGCTGGGAAGGACAGGCTGGCCAGTTGCTCCTTGATGAGACCACAGTTTTGTGTAAAATGATGTTTTCCAGGGAAACAAAAGATAAAGGAGAGCGAAAGGAGAAGGTGCAGACACAGAGACCACGAGCTGGGCAGACCCTGTGCCAGGGAACATGCACCGGGACCAAAGCCACCCCAGCAGGGCTGGAGATGTGGCTGCAAGTTGCTGCTGGCACCACCAGAGCATCCCTTGATGTGGCAGCATCCTTGATGCCGGTGATGCGGGAGCATCCCTCCACTTCCTCCTGACATTCTCCCAGGATCTTCGGCTTCTGCAGGATTTTCGTTGTGGCATTGGATGTGCCAAAAAAAAAAAAATTTTAAAAATGATCATAGAATCATAGAATGGTTTGGGTTGGAAGGGACCTTAACGATACTGGGGGGACCTGGAGCGAGCTGGGCATCTCCAGAACTCATCTGTTCTGCACTGTTGTGACTTACCCATGTCCCAGAGTAATAGTGTCACTGCCAAGGTGGCCAACCCCGAGGATGGGGATGCAGGAGGGATGTCCGGGGGTGCAGAGCATCTCGCCCACAGCCTGAGCAAGGTGGGGAGGAACTGCTCCCCTTGGCTGCTCCCCGCTGCTGGCCGTCACGGTGCAGGGCTCTGAAAATGGCACAAAAACCATCTCCTAAAACAAGTCACTCGAGGAGCCTAAAACCTGAGCCTTCAAGAGAAGGGCGAGCCAGAATAAGGGCAATTCATACATGGACTGAGCATCATCAGATGTATCTACGCACTAAGCAGTGCAGGGAGCAAAGGGATTACCCAAGAGGTTAAACAGAGATCTTCAGGGGTGGGTTTCCCATCACTGGACAGACATGAGCCCTCCAGTGCTTGTGGGACACGCTGCCAGAGCCGTTTGCAGAGAGCTGCGAGGGGCCAGTGAGCCGCAGCTGGCGTAAATCCCCTCGTAAACCTGCGTCCGTGTCAGAAAGGATAAGGCTGGACAGAGCCAGCTGGAAAAAATCTCCAGAGCATCAAGTGAAAGCTCACCAGGCAATTGGCACCGCTCGTACCCCTCATCCGCACTGACACAGCCTGGTCCGGGCCACAGCAGTGCCTCAGGGAGAACGGGCTTCTGCCATCGCCACCCTGTGACACAGGGGAAACTGAGGCACAGGGGCTGGCATTGAGATAATTTTCTAAAAAAAAGAGACACGCACCCTCCATAAATGAGGAACTAGAAGCGTTTATGGCAATAACAGCATCAGGAGGATAATTGTTCAATCGGTTTTCCTCAAGTGGTTTCCAGACCAATGGCTGGAGCAGGAGACCAGTAACCAAGATCCCTAAATTTGGCTTTCGTTTCTGCCTCTGAACTGGCCCATGACATCGCCTGAGCCCCATGGAAAGATGTAACCTCCAGAAAAACTCCAGGCAAAAGTCCATCTGCCCTTGGAAAAACTAGACAACTCCACCCAAGCCTTGGCTTTGTCAGAGAAGAGTCTCCTGCTCGCCAGCGGGGACAGCTGAGAAACGAGACCCTTTCATCACCAGCCAGATGCTGCAAGCAGAGTGACCTCTCAATGCAAGTGTTCCTGATGAGGGCTTGGGGTTTCTGGTTTTGGCTTGTAAGAGCTTCCGGAGAACAACACCAGTGGAAAAACAGAAAGTGGCTGTTTCCCCCTCCTTTGTACAATCTGAACAAGTTATTGCTAAACCCCCCCATTCCCAGCTCCTTCCAATGGCACTACTGGGGGAAAAGGCATTCCAGGCTGTGTTTTGCCTAAACCCTGGAGTGGTTTAGCCCAGCAATGCCATACCCATTGTACCTCAATGTGATGAAGCCACCGCCGTTAAAGACGTGAGTGCTCCCCCATCGGGGATTGCTTTCTGCACCCTCCCATCCCACTCCCCTCCCTCTCCACACCCCGCCCTTCACAGTTACTGGCACCTAAATCCTCTGAACAGTGAGTTTCTTCATCAAAAAGGTGTCCAAAGCAGGGGTGAAGCTGCCCTAGGAGTGCATCCATCCTTTCCAAAGGGCTGGGGCAACACCAGCCCCACTGCGGCACAGGATGGGACCCTCCAGGGGCCCTGCTCAGGGGGGATATTTTGGGATGGACCCAGCATCTCCATATTTCACTTAACTGTTTAATTTAAGCCACAGAGCTATTTATTCTCTAAGAACACCGCACTCTTATTAGCCATTTATTTACAGTACGCGGCATTCCCCACGTGCCTGAGCTGCTGGCGAGCGGAGGAGGAGGCTGTTTATCCTGTAGCCTTGTCCCATTTACACTAACCATGGAGCAGAGACCCCTAAAAAAGCTGGCGAGCAGGGCAGAGCCAGCCCGCGGGCTCTGACAGCGCAGCTGTTATAAGGTTCCACGCATCCCTCCTCCATCAGCCTGCGCTCTGGATGGCTGGGATGGGCGTGGTCCAGGAGCAGATCTGAGCTAGGTGGGTCTTTTTTTAGCGTACATCCCACATCCCATCCTAGCTGGGAGGCCGGGACCCCGCAGCAGCGGTCCCCATCGCATCCGTTTGCCCAGGGCGCGCAAAGCTGGGGAAGAAGAGATGCGGGCACATCTCAGCCATGGTCATCCCTCAGGAGGGATCCGGCTGGAGGAAAACACTGGCTTGGGGATGGAAAAGAGGGGTCGGTCCCGTGCTCAGGATGGTTTGGCATTGCGGGATGTCAGGTTTCCTCGCTGTGCCTCAGTTTCCCTCTCGGCGAAGCAGGATGGTCCTGCTTTGCACAGAGCCCTGTAGACAAACGACATGATGTAAACATGCACCAAATACTCAGCAGCCCCATCGGCTCTGGCAGAAATTTTAATCCCATTCACAAATACTCATCGTTTTGCTTTATGAGGCCAAAACCTAAGGTTTAGGAATTGTTTCACAGGTTGCATTTCCCTCTGTGGCACCTCAAAGTGCTCTTTGGGAACCCCAAAACACCAAACAGCACAGCAACAAATAATAAGAAACAATGGTACATTCTTTGTTTAGCAGCCTTTTATAATCCATCCAATGATTTTTAAATAAACTGGATGGAAAATAACGGAAATCTCAGGCCCTGGAACCCATTATTTGTGCATGCCAAGACTGATGCAGCTAAGAGCAACAAGGACCCTGAAGTTAATAAAATTCCTGCTTGAACAAACTTTTATCATGCTGTTCAGTAAAATGACTTGTGCACCATAAAAGCAACATCACTCAAGCTGTTAAAATGTCTTCTGTGGAGAGCAGGGCAAAGGAGGAGGAGGGATACGTTTGTTAAATTACATATAATCAGTGATATATACTTAAAATATATCTTTATTAGGTTACTTGAGGTTGCTGAGTTTAAAGCACGAGGGTGAACTGATCAACTGCTGTGCCAGCAATTGACGTCTCCCGTTGGAATGGGAGGCTGAGGAATTTTAACTGATTTTCATACCAAATATCCATCCATCACCCCACCGTGCCTGGAAAGGCTCCATTTCCCAAGCAGCTTTCTGTAAAGAAAAAAAAAAAGTTTCATTGGCAGTCAAATGAATAAATAACTGAATCACTTCAAAGCCCCCAAAGGAGGTTTGTTTTTTTGTTTTTTTTTTTTTTTAAGAACGCATTTTAGATGACAGCAGCCGCTCTGTTCCTAAAATTCCTAGTAACCTTCCCATTCTGACCAAGGATCTGTTTTGCATGAGAGGAGCTTTGCAGAGGAAAAAAAAAAACAAAAAAAACCAACCTTCCAGCCAGCCCTAACGAAGCAGCTCTGCTCTGGCCTGATGAAGCACATTTCTAGAGCTGGGTATTCAAAGCCCTGCTGTCTGCTCCAGCTTCCCTCCAAACAGCTGGAAAACCCCGTTACCTTCTGGAAGCCCTTGCAGGTGAGATATATTGATTATCAACATTGTGTCCTGCTCTTTCCCCAGGGACACACAGAACTGGCCTCTCCTGTTTCTGCTGGATAGGAGCTGCAAAGTCTGCCAGCGTTCGTTTTAAGCTCAGTTTATTCCACCTCCTCTTAAAAGTTTTTCAAAGAATTTAGCTGGAATTTATTTTCAAGGTCACTTACGCACAGTGCCTGTGAGTCATCCCCACCGGCCATATGGATATTTGGTGTGTTATTTCTCATTTTCCCTCTTCCTTTGTTTCCAGGAGACTTCTCCTGCAGGGACGGGGCATGACAGGAGGTGACAACACCCAGCACCGCTTGGCTTTAAGCTGTGCCTAGCCACTGACGGAGCGCAGGGGATTTAGACCCGTGTGCTTTCTGAAGCTGTGCCTGCCTGGATCCGGGCTCAGAGGAGACGCAAAGGCTCTTGCTGCCCAGGTGGGACGGAGACGAGGGTCCCCGGGGGCCTGGCGATGGTGCAAGGAGCTGTCACCTCCCCGATATCATTCACATCAGGGCACTGGTGAGCTTGAGGGCACCTGGGAGAGACGATGGGAGGGTATTTGGTGTAAGATGGGGTGAAGACCCCCGCCCCCAGCAAAACCCCCAAAACCTGGCTGTTGCCTGCGCCTCTCCCCTCCCCACCAAACCGCGGCGTTTCTAGGGAAGAAAACCATTCCCCCGGAGAGCGCTGGTCCGCCGCCGAGCAACAAAGGCATGAGAAGTATTTTGGACTGGAGCTTTAAGGGAGGTCTCTTGGAAGAAATCCCTTTTTCTCCTTCTGCTCCACTGATATAAACCTGGAGGGCTCACTGCGTTCCCCCCGCCCCTTACTTAATGTCATCGGATTGTCACTTCCAAGCCCACGCCTTGGCCGCACCAGAGCCGTGCCAGAACCAGCTCCATCCCACCGACGGGTTATCCGGTCCTCTGGGTGCCCCAGCAATGCCCCGTTACTCTTCGCACCCATCCTAGCGCTTGAAAAAATATGAGCTGCAGAAAGCAGGCGGATGGAAAAACACCAGTGGGAGGGAGGTCACTTGATGTCTTTAACACCCAGGGAGGTTTCAGCTCGGAGGGCGGGCAGAGGGATGAACACTTCCTACCGTTCCTGGGCGGAGGGGAGGATGGAGCATGCCTGAGAGCACAGCACAGCCGACAGGTCCCTCTCCCTGCGCCAGCGTCTCTCCAGCACATTGTAATTTCTGCCACAGGCTTAAGCCAGCAGCAGGTCTTTTCACAGTCTTCTCCATTGTCTCTGAACATACCTGAGGCTGATACTGAGCAGCCCCCTTTAGAGAGTGATCTGAAGAGGCAGAGGAAGGTCTCCCAACTCATCACCCCCGTGGTGTTGTTTAAAAAAAAAAAAAAAAAAAAAAAAGAAAGAAAAAATCTGGGCACACGCCTCCTCCAACAGTTATGGAGCAGACAAGAAGCTGGGGATGTCTTTACATAGCAGTGAAAAAGCATCCTTGGTGCTGCCTCTGCATTGCTGCGGGTCCCAGCCCCTCCCAACTGCATTGGGTCCTGAGCATCACCGGCATGCCTCGGCATGCACAGACAGTGAGATGTTTAGACCCTGATGTCGGCTCCGCTTTGCTGCTGGGTCCCCAGGACAAAGGCAGAGCGTGGGCAGGGGACGCCGAGCTCACCCGCATCCCATCAGCTGGAATCCCAGCCTCACAGTGCTCGAGTGCCTGTGGGATGCCACATCCTGGGCGTCCCCTCTGTGCTGGGGAGTGGTGCTGCTGCCCCATGTCCCATCCTGCTGCTGGCTGTCACCAAGGGACAACGTTTCCCCTCCTCTGCCTCATCGGAACCACCTGATCCACCGTAACCACCGGCCACGCACAGGAATAAACCTCACCAAGCAAACAGCTGAGCACTAAACTGGAAATACAGTTGCAAAAAAACCTCCACAACCATATGCAAAC
>NW_010097581.1:11650-22842 GCF_000699245.1 Pterocles gutturalis
CCCAGCTTCTCCTAAGGTTTCTCTAAGTCTCGTCTCCCTGTCCCTAGGCACTGCCTGCCTGAACTGACTCTGTCCCGGGTTTCTGTTCCCTGCTTCTCCTGGGCAGCGGAAGAGCTGGCTCTGCAGGTCTCTGCAAGCCGTCATCTCATGAGGGGTTGTTTTGCCTTGTTCCCTTTTGAAAACAGAGAGCACACGTGGTGTTTAATGGAACAGATGCCTGGCTCCATCCCCACCGTCCCCCCGCCCCGCCGGCACGTGGGCTTGCGGCAGTGCTGGAGGTTCACGACCCCGCAGATGGTCTGGGAAAACAGGTCTGGGGGAAGCAGGAGGGATGGAGGGGTAAATGCTCCAGGTCCTCTCTGCCTCACACGTGTTGGCCAAGCATTCGGTGCTGCATGAATCTGGGGAGAAAAAAAGGGCTTCATCTCACCAGGACTTATAGGTGAAGCAAGAAGCCACCACGCCACAGCTTTGTTTCAGCCGGGATGTTTCACACCTGCACTGAAAGCCACCAATGTCCAAAGACTGGGAATGGCAGAGGAGAAGGTGATGGTACTTATGGTGGTCCCATGGATGGGGACCTCCTGGGGTTTTCCCCTCCATTCTCTCTGAGCCATCTCTCCCCTAGCCAGCACATCCAGCCACAGACTGGCAAAGCTCCATCCTCAGCCCAGATGTCCAGGGCTCCCCAGGCTGACCCCCTAGGCTGGCTCCAGGGTGGGTGTCCTAAGCCAAAACCCCGACCCTGCACTCTCCCTGCAGCCCCCCTGGACCCGGCCGGCAGAACCTGATGTTCCCCGGGTCAGGTTCCTTGCTGGTGCATCCTGGTCTGGTCCAGCGAGCGGGGCCAACACGGGAAGCAGCTGAGCGGGCTCATTGCCAGACTGGTGCAGCTGCGGAAAGTTTATTTTGCTAAGCTGCTACTGTCCCAAGGTTATCAAGGGCATGCTTGGTGCATTAGCCCCTATTTAAGCCACGCTGGTGAAACACAGGATGGGCCAAGCATCACGGCAAAACCAGGAGGAAAGGCTTTTTTTTTTTTTTAATGGCTAAGCAAGCCTCAAAAAGATGCACTGCTCCTTTGCCCCAAGGGCTGCTGCATCTTAGACCCTGGGAAATCCATGGCAGCAGCCTCCCTGGGTGGGATTTCAGCCCCTGGCACCAGCAGATTAAAAAAACCACACATCGGGCTTTAAGTAATGTAACTGGATCCCAGCAGGCTCCAGCGCATCAGGAAGCAGCATCGCCTCCCTTCCCGCCCAGTGGTCTACAGCCCAGCACACCATCACCCACCCTGGGAAACCCCCGTACCAGCAGCAGCATCCCTGGGGCTCAGAGCTGACCCCAGGGCGGCTGAGACCTCGCAGAGGCGTTGTGCTCATGGCACAGGCATGGGGATGGATTTGTTTGTTCGGGGATTCCTTATCTGCTGCCGGCAGCAGGAAGCTCCCAGGGCTGGGGCTGCTGCGGGGCGCGGTCTTGTGGCCGCTGTCCCAAGCCTCCTGGGTCATTCTTCATCTGCTTTTAATGGCTGTGAGAGGACACGCTGGGCTGGCTCACCCTTAGCCCAACCGTTTCCAAAATCTGTGGTTTTGATTCAAGATTTTATTAGTGGCGCGTAGTTATAAGCCCCGTGCATCGGGCTGATGCTGCCTTCATCCAGAGGAACCCGCGGTTCTTTCAGATATGTTTGGGTACCTTAGTGACAGGGAAAAAGATCAATAATGAAGAGCAGGTATCATCCCCAAAGGCCAGCCAGATGCCTCCTCTGATAACCCCTCTATTATTTGCGTTCCCATCAGCCTATTTACCAAGCCAAGCACCTCCTACAGCCTGCCCCGGGCTGACACCACGGGCTAGGACAACCCCTTGTCTCCACTTAGCACCATGTTTTTTAATCCTTATTTCTCAGGTACCTTCACGTGCTCATGCTCTCCTGCCCTCTCCATGCAGCACCATGCTTTTAAGATTTATTTCCCAAGTACCTTCAGGTGCATGTGTTCTCCTGCCCTCTGTGGCCCCATAGGTTTTGTATCAGCTGAGGGCCAGACAAAGCGCATCCACCGCAGCTCGGATCCATAAGCAAACCCTGATCCAAGGCCAGACCCTGCAGGAGCAGGTCCTCAGATGATGGGATACCTTCAAAACAGGGTGATGACACAAGCAGACAGATAAAAATATTGATGGAGACGCAAACTTTTGGGAGGAAGAAAATGGATTCTGGGTGACATAATACATCTTGGGTTGCCCGCATCATGCAAAAAGCGTGAATCCCGCCTGCAAAAAAAGGCAGCTGGACGCATGAGGCAGCAGCCGTTCACCCCTCATGTCAAAGGGTGAGCCCAGGAAAAGCCCCTCAGGTAAATACATCCACTGCCAGAAACAGATAGCTGGATACATGCAAATACATGCGAGGACTAAAGGTAAGTCTCTCTCTGTCTACGTAGAATAGTTTCATAAATCACGTTGTTGTCTTGTTTTTGCTGCCCTCTCCATGTTTCATTCACTGCCTTGTTCTCCTCTGCTGCCTTTACCAACATCATAATTAGGAAGCCTTTTCTTTGTCAAGAATTTAGAAATAGAAACTGTTTTACCATTGCTGTTTTGGTACATAATATTTGACTACATTCCTTTAAAAAAAAAAAAAAGTCAAAATCAAGCACTGCGGGTGGGTGCGAGACAGCATCCTTCCCCAACCTTTGACCCGGCTGGTACAACATCCTGGTCCCGTCCTCGCTGCGGGGGAAAAGGGATTGCAGGAGCTGCCGGGGGCCCAGCTCCAAACATAACTTTGGAAACAACCTGAGAAACTCCTGAAAATGAAGTTCAGGGAGGAGGGCTGTGCCTGAGTCAGTCCTGGCAGAGAGGAATCCATCTCCAAACGGGGCTTTTCCCCTGTGTTCTTCCCTCTGGCATCCTCCTAATATGACAGCAATTAAAAGCCCTGAGAGATGGATGGAAACAATTTGGAAGAGGTCTCTATTAGATTTGCTCTCATTAGCACCGCAGGCTATTTTTTCAGCTGCTAATTGACAGCTGCCTTCCATATGCAGCGTCACAATATACAAGCCCCGAGGCATTACACCAGGGTAATTTTAACCGGGGCTGTCTCGCCAGGCGTGCAAAGGAGCACGAGAAGGGAGACGGTCACACGAGCCCACCACAGCCAAGCCGACGGTGAGCAGCTCTGATTTTAGGGATGCCATGCCCTGGCAAAGCAACAGGATGGGGGGTGCATGGGGACTCGGGACATGCCAGTTCCTCCCGCCACTTGTGTGGCCATGGAATCATAGGATGGTTTGGGTTGGGAGGGACCTTAAAGCCCATCCAGTCCCACCCCCTGCCATGGGCAGGGACACCTCCCACTAGCCCAGGGTGCTCAAAGCCTCATCCAGCCTGGCCTTGCGGGCATCGTGTGTCCACAGCAAAGAGGGGTTGCCCGCAGCACCCAAAGGGTTTTGGAGCTGGAACATTCACCAAATGCCATGAAAGCACCAAGCACAGCTCCAGGTGTTTGTTGGGGGTGAGTTTTATCACCATGACAGGGCTGAGACCACTCTCTGGACTCGCCCTGCCTTGCAAAAGCTGTGGGAGACCTCCAAAGCCAAAGATTTCCACCTACAGAGCAGCCCCAGGAGCAATAGCTGCACCCAGGCATGTCCTTGGAGCTCCTCTGACCTTGCAGCAGTGGTGGGTTAGCCAGCAGAGCTGGACCTCCAAGGGAGATGGAGGCATCTGGGTGGATGTCCAGGCTCTGGGATGCCACCAGCGAGCTAATGGACAGTAACACGAGATGTTTGCTCAGGGGATTTACATAGCAACAGCCTTGGAAAGGAGCAGGAAGCCGGGAAATGGAAAAATTACTGTGTGCCAAGGTGGGCATTTCACTGGTTTGTTGCTTAAAGCAATCATTCACGAACTGTTGGGTTTTCTTATAGCAGCACTTCCCTGGCTCCCAACCCAGACTCCCTGCAAGCACCGATTGCAAAAGATTTTTACAGAAAGGGCTGAAGATGTTCCCAGATTTTGTCAGGGGAGCCCACACTGTCTCTTAGACATCAGATGCACCTAGACAGCAGAACTTGGACTTCCTTCCTTGGGGCGAGGGTAGCCCAACTCTTGGGCACACCCCACCAGGATCTAGATGACATCCCCACAGGCAGAAACCCTGCTTGGGCATTTCTTCTAGCTGAACCTCGGAGCTCAGCAGTGGTAGGAACAGGGAGAGGAAAGCCATCCGTTGGGGACAGGGATAATCCAGCCCAGCTGGAGACCACCACACACCCAAGTCACTGCTCCATCCCCAGCCAAGGCATCCTGGGCACATCCCCTCCCAGATAAGTAGTTTTCAGGCACTAGTCATTTATTATTTCCCCCCCACACCAGAAACTACAGTGCCACCAACACAGAAAACCAGGTTGCTCATCACTTGGGCAACCACGAACAGGCTTTTTCCATCCCCTTGGAGTGACGCAGGCTGGCTTTCTGCCTCGCAGGCGCTGAGCACTCACTTCTCCTGGCCCATCAGCACCGATAACCGCAGCCTTTGCCAGCGGGTGGGAAGAGCCTGTCAGTCGGGGCGTGGAGCCGACTGTGATTTACCGACAGCCCGCCGAGTGTACATCGCACATCATTTCACGCAGGAATATTTTTTACTGTTGCTCCACGTTGTAAATTTGTCTTCGCATGACATAATTAACAGCGTCGCCTCGTGCGGGCGAGGTGATTTACAGGCATGGAAATAGCTGCAGTAAGGTCACAGCTGGGGAATGCGAGGAGAGGCGGCGTGGGGCAGGGGAGCAGCCGGACCGCGTGGGTGGGGGGTGTCCACGTGCTGCCCCACGCTGTCCCCAAACAGCCACCATCTAGAGCCGTGTCCCACAGCACAGTGAGGATGGGACACCATGGACCCACACATGGATACAGCCTCTGCCACCTCGACATGTCATTTTATGGCAGTTATCAGACGGAGAGACTGTTGCACTAAAGAAATCCTTCCTTGGACATAACAACGAAGGTTTTCCCCAAAGCGAGGGCAGGAATTTATCTGGAACATAAATAACTGCTATGTCTGTCAATGGCTCTGCTTCTATTAAAGAGAAATATGTAAGAGACGGCATTCTGCAGTGAACTAATAGCCGGCTGCATCACTGACATCTCCACATCGGCTCGCCTCTAAATAACCACGCTGCAGAGCTGGTGGGGAGCTGGAATTGCTCTTTCAGGCAGGCAAACGCCATTTCTGCAAACTTTGAATTTCCTGTGGGAAAACATTTGGGAGAATCCAATTTCCCTTGGGAAGCAAACAACAACAAAAAAACACCCCGCAAGCCAAGCAATATTTAATTCCAGCTCGGGATGAAAGCCCGGCTGTGTGTGAAGCTGAACAGAGATGCTGAGTTTCATCCGTTCTGCATTAACCAGAATCTGCAGAAGTTTTGCTGTGGTGCCATTCATGAGCGGCTATCCAGGCTGGGTTCATTTCCCATTATAATCTCCATAACCCTGTTTTCCCGGGGTCCTTGCGGATTAGGACAAACATGGTATATCCTAGGAATCGGAGGTAATAGGGGATATCAAGTCAGGTTTGCACGCTCTTGTCTGCCATAGCCTGGGAACACAAAGCAGCCCGCTAATCCTGAGGCTCTCCATTGACTAATTGATAAATGATACAGAATAAAGAGATGTGATGCAAAGAGTCACAAACCACGGGACTGCTGAGACAGAGATGGTTTTACTTTACTGTATTTAACCAGACCCACAGCCTCGAGAAGACTGTCTAGATCAGTTGATGGCAACACTGCAGGAATCATACACTGGTCCAGCAGGGCCAAGGGCTGCCAAGCAGGGAATTACTGTTATTTTAAAGGCTATAAGCAACCAGTAACAAGAAGAGGAGCCATAAGACACTATTTCAAATACCTCGCCTCATTCAATGTACAACAGAGCACATGGGATGTCATCTCGGTATACTTGGCTATATGGATGACCTAAATGGATCTGGGATGTGAGCTCCTGGCCATCTGGATGTTCTGGTGTAACTTCCCACAGGGACGCTTTTATCCCGGTACACAAATACCTATTTTCATGCAGATGGTCTCAGTTTGGAGGAGTTTAAAATACATTTCTATTCCTGCCCTGGAATGAGCAATCCCCTGTGGGACTCCACGCATACGATCAGCCTGGGTTAGCTCCCAGCAGAATGGAGCAGAGAGGTCTGTTTTGGTGAGGAAAATACACTTTGCTGATTCACAGCATCCCTGGGTGTCCAGCACCGACATAAAGTAACGCATCTATTCTAGTTGCCACCTGTTTCCATCTCATCCTCGGCAAAACCAAGCTCAGGTCAGCACCTGACCTAGCAGTCACTGAAGATTAATTCTCCAAAACACAGAAAAAGCACTCTCCCTTCCCATTTATACCACCAATGCAAAAGACAGAAGTCTTGCGTGCTCCTGGGAAAAGACCACTCCACTAACAGCATACACTGAAGAAATGAACAGAGAGCAGCTTGCACCAAGAGCAGCTTTTTCCATCCACACTAGAAGAAACTTCACTAACTACCATCCCACAGCACAGGCTGCATACTCAGTACTAACCAGGAGCAAGCAGTCTATACATTAAATAGCCTCCAAACATCCCCAGGAGCCCCCTTCGTACATTGTAAGGTCCCTAAAAACTCCACCAGGGGAAAATTACCCTCATCTGGTCAAGCCCAGCTCAAACCAGCATCCTGTGTGGCATTTTTCCAAGAAAGCAAAAGGGAAAAACTCCATCAGAAAATTACTGCTCTGAGCTTGCTCTACCCACCTACTTGCGTATGTCTGTCTGTCCATGCATGGTTGATTGGTTAGTTGGCTGGTTGGTTGGTTGCCCAATAGCCAGGCTATCCATCCCCACAGCAGCTGCTGCCTAACTGGCCCTGCCCAGCCCTGCCTTCATGCAGAGCACCTGAGTGCTGCTGGAACTGGCTTTGCTGAGCCACCCCACAGCCCTCCCTGCTCATGCCAGAGTGTCCCCAGGGGTGTCTGCCGACAGGACAGCCATCGCCGGTTTCCCCGGGGCTCATCCGGCAGTCTTATGCTCATGCAAACTCACAATGTCTTCTTGGCACTCTTGCCACTGCACTCCATGAAACAAAGTCCTTTCATGGCCACCAAGAGACCGGTCAGCTGGAGAGGTGATGCCACGATGTCCCTGTTTGGGGGGTCAGGGAGACCCACCACGCTCAGAGGCCATGGTTACACCAGCGGATTGGTCACATCTTGTGTCACTGCGAAACGCACACTTTAGAAGATGATATTTCTTCTTTTAATAAATAATAATCCAACAGCCCTGGGGCTGCCCTGGTGCTCTGAAAGCCTGGACCTCTCCTTTGGCTCTCCATCCAGCTTCCACCTTTTTCCTCCACACCTATCCTGTACGTGGGGCTTTTTGTAATTCCCAAACCCTGCAGCTTTGCAGGACGTGCCACGGCATTTGCAACAACGCGTGATAGCTGGGTGTAGCCTGAAGGTTTCACTAGCGTTCCCTTGGCACAGCTAGCGCTAGGCAGTAAATAAGCAAATGAGGCTCGTAGCCTCGGCTCGCATTTTTTGCAGAAACCATCTATTATCAAATCACTGCAGCTGTATGGTTAGCTCTGCTTGCACAGATTTCCTCTCTGACTGGGAAACATGGGGGAGGAGGAGAACTGGGAGGTAACCCCCACTTCCCTGCGTTTTCAAGCAGAAATTCCCAAGACTGAGATTTCTAACCAGGAAAGTGAGGGTTTCCCATGGAAGTTTCGATGAGAAAAATCCCCCGTTTTCTGCTGTGCGCTGTTGTGTAAGGGGATGATGCATTTTCTCCGGTTTCAGTAGGGCAGCGGGAGAAGGACAGGGCTCTGGGCGCAACTGGCTGTGGGGTCACCACCATGACGCGTCCCCATCTGCGGGACGGGGATAAGAAAGTGTCACACAAGAGCTCACCAGGTTATTAACAGGGGCCTCTGGCTGGGATTTCGAAACAGCCCAAGGGGTTGAGAAGCCCATTTATTCCTTACAATTCAAAGCAGGCAAGTGACTCAGATTTCCTTGACACTTTTGAGCGTTAAAGTTAGGGGAAAAGTGTTCTCAAAAGCATTTGTCTTGAGGAAAGCAAGCGAGCAAATATGTGACTTCCTTTTTTTTCAAATACAAATGAGAACAAATTACCAACGAAGCTGAAATGTTTCGTTTGCTTTGACTTTTACGCTAAAAAAAATGACAGATAGAAATCTGAGCATCAGCTGCTCTGCGCGTTATAGCCGCGGTAGAAAAACAGCCAATGCCATGGTCAAAGGGAAACATTTAGGCACTATGGGCTGGAAGTGGTTCTATAATTTCCTGTTGAAACTGTAGGTGAAACTGATACATTGTCCCAAAATGTTTGGATTTCATTAAATTCCCATTTTTGGCCAGATCCAATAGTAGCAGCAGTGCGGGTTTGGTTAAACCTCTGATAGACACACAGGAGTCTCTCCAGCATTGCTGTAAATGACTTCCTACGTCGACTGGCAAAACTCTGCTTACGAAGATGGTGACAAAGACCCCATGGAAAGGTTGTGGCGGGATCTTGTGTGGGACCAGGACCAGCGCAGGGCAGGAGCCTGGGAAAGGGACCAGGGATAAAACCACTGGACGGCACCTCGGGCACAGGGCTGTGCTCCGGGATGGGATGCTCTAACGCAGATTTATAGTTGTGCATTTAAACCCGGTCAGTGAGAACCAGGGGAGAAGAGGGCATGTAACGGGCAGTAGCAAAGTGATGTGAAAAGGGAGATTGCAGTCTGGGGAAGGGGATGAAAGGAAGGCAAAAAGAACATGGACATTCCTGGGCATTTTATCTGTATCCCAAAAATATTCAATCCCACACAGGGGCAGGGGAATGGGCTGTATCATCTTCCCTTCCAGCTCTGTTTTTAATGGTGACGCGGACACATCTTGTTTTCATTTTGACTTCTACAAAATCTGATATGTCTCTGCAACTTCATTAAAAAGACATTTGGAAACAAACAAACGAAAGATTTGACCAAAATCTTTGTAAGCTGATTTTTTTCTCCTGGAAAGTTCTCATTTTGACAAAGGGGAGTTTACCACCAGGGAAAACAACAACAAAAAAATCATTCCCTTGGAAAGGATTCAACCACTTCTTGTTTTCCTCAGGTCTGTGTTTACTGCAATCTCAGACGCAGCGACACAGTGCTGAGATGCCAGGATTCTACTCCCAAGTCCCTGCGGTGCTGAGCCCTCACATCTTCCCCATGGGCACGCATGCAGACGGTCTTTAACCTCGGCTGGGTGCAACAATGCCTCACCCACGTTGTCACGCACGTGTTCAGCAGATGTACTGCTGCTTCCCAACCGAAACCCCAGAACAAAGTGGAATTCAAGGCAAACATTTCCTTCCAGCCAGAATGGGCAGCGGTCATAACTGGTTCTCGCCTGAGATAATTTTTCTTCTGCAGGCCATTGGGCTGAGGTATTGGAAACCCTTAAAAAAAAATAAAAATCAACTGAGAGTGAAGAGGACACCAAGATCTCCATTTGCTAGCATTAGAGAAGCCAAACTGGGATGGATTAATTTCACTTGGATGCAACGTAATTAAAGGGAATTTGTGAAAGAGAGACACACGGGGAAATTCCTAACAACATAAAAGGGAGGAAGGGATGGCTCATAAAGGAGTGATTCCCTCTGTTTTTCTTGGCAGCCCAGCCAAGCTCCCTAAACCCAAGGTTGTAAAAGGACTCCACGCTGAGCAGAAGACAATAACAAGCAGGTGTTACGGAAAATGACCCTTCCCTGAGCAAACAGATTCGATACTCCTGCCATCCCGCTGCATCCTTTTTCTGCTTCTTAAATCTGTTTTCAATGAGCAGATGCAGCCTTAACCCCAAGTCCAACAGACGCCGCACTCAGCTGCTGGGTTTTTCCACGGGAGCTCATGTCTTGGGTGCCTGCACCACCATGGACCTCTACCCACGATGGCATGGCCAAGGTGCCCAGCGCCTGGGACATCCATCTGGCACTCCACGCTCCAGGCAAGGGAAGCTTCGCATCCCAGTCTGCACCAAACCCAGTCCCTTCTGTCAAAAAAAAAGATGGGTCAAGCACAAATTCCCCAGCGCTCATAAACACCACCAAGCTTACAAGGATTTCCATGATGACATTTAACAGGAGCTGTATGAGCACCGAAAAAAACCAGAATTACTCTTTTCCTGCCCCGGGTCAGTGTAAGGTGAGTTTGAAACTGCTGGGGTTCCTCCTCTGAGGAGGCAGCTGGCTGTGAACATGCCAAATGGGAAACCAGTCTCAGGCTTAATTTGACTAAACTCATATTTTGAGGTACCCAACACTCAGGTTTGATTTTTAGTGTTCAGACCAGTATCACTATAAAACATAATTCAGTACCAGAAAAAAAAAAAAAAAAAAGCCAGGAGGAGGGGGATATCCTGTCCTTGCAGGGGTATGCAAAACAAAGTTACAGTCAGTCCTAGCAGTGGATGGAAATCTTCATAATCTAATTCAGTTTTTTCTTATTACTGAGTTTCCGTGTTTTTTAAGTAAAAATACCAAAAAATGTAACAGTAATTGGAATCCGGAAAAAGGCAGACCAGCCAGAATTAGCAAGTTTGGCTTGGATTCACGCTGCTGTTCTCTTTTCCAACAGTTTCTCCTTAAAACCACAAATTATCACGACCCAACTCGAGAAAACGCTCCGCAGAGGGGATGCCGGTGGTAACGATGTCCGTGCAGCCCGGGGGTGAGCTTTGCAGCAAAGGCTGAAGCAGAGCAGCCCAGGGGGGCTGATTTTGAGTGTCTCCATCCCCAGGGGTTGGGGAGTTTTGCTTCCAGCTTTTCTCCTCCCTTGTGCTGGCTCTGCCCAGGGCAATAAACCAGAGAGAGGAATCTTCTCCCCCTTCCTTCGCTTGCTCCGGCGCTGTGTTTTGTTCCACTGCTGCATAGACAAGGCTTGATTTAAGTTTTATTATTTTTATTGCTTTGTAAAGATCTTCATACTGAGCCTTCAGGATGTTTTTGTATGCCACTGAGCTCCTGGGAAAGGACAAAGGCTCTGTTCTGGATGGAAAGTCCTTGATTATTTAAAATGGGACATACAGGTGGAATTTGCCTGGAAAAATTGGTGTTTAAATGAAAAAAAAAATGGGGGG
>NW_010097581.1:22884-50881 GCF_000699245.1 Pterocles gutturalis
GCTCTAGGACTGGGTTTCTCAGCAGCTCCCAGCACTGGCCTAAGCCTGCTGCAGGGCTGACAGCCCAGCCACCAAAACGCTGGGTGTAGAGTCGAGCCAAGGCTGAACGCTTCACTTCTCACTTCTCTGGGTTGGGTTTCCACCCACTTCCTACTCAGCCTGGGCTGCTTATTGTTTCCCTGTGGTCTGGGGAGGATTTGTCATACATATGCAACATCCCTCATGCTACAGCTGAGCAGCGGAAATAATAATCATAATCATCATCATCATCGTCGTCATCATCATCATCCCAACCACTAAACCCAACAGCGGAACACTTCTTGGAGAAATCTGCTGATCTGCTGAAATCAAAACATTCCCCAAGGTGGGATGATGAAACTTTGACAGAGGTCCCTGCCCAAGTGGCCCAGCAAGCCACCAAGGGGAGATGCCACCTCCCCTCTAGGGACCCCCACATCACCAGCTCTGTGCTCCCAGCCCAGGAGCTCTGGGGACTGCACCAGCACTGGGCACTGACAAGCAACTTAAATTCCTTTAACTGCTGTGCCTCAAAGGCTGGTTCTGGTTTGGGTTCAGCTGCAGACTGGGCTGTTTGGCTGTGATACTCTTTGAGTTCAGTCTATGGGGGGAAAGCCCCGATGGTTCCGCTTGCGTTTGCTTTGAGTCATTGCATCCATTTCAGTTTCTGCGTCGGCAGGAAATCACGGCGAAGTGGAGCTGAAAAGGGATGCTGGGGTATTCCCCACCACAACCCTCCCCTGCCTCAGGGGTTTTTGCAGGAAACAGCCCCAATCCTGCCTGTGTTTATGTGACACAGAGGCTTAGGTCTCACTGAAGTCGGGTTGAAGCGTGCGCTCAAGCGTACTTGAGTTAAAACAACTACACAAGATGTTATGCAAGGGCTGCGCACACCAGATCCCGTCAATTGTGGGGGGGTTAGGTGCTGACAAAGGTTAAACAGATGGAAAATAAACCATCAGGCCGTTGACTCTAGAACAAAACTATGAAAGCACCTAGAAATGTGAGCAGGGAAGAATTTGGGCAGATACAGCAATGTTCATTGCAGTCAGCTTGGCACAAGCACCTAGATGCAATGATTCTTTTTTTTTTCCTTGTACAAAGCAAGCAATGTGCTGAATTTGCTTTTACCTGAAATAGGTATGAATCGTCTACAAGTTTAAAGCAATGAGATGGTTTCACTATGACTAACCTTTTTAAAAACAACATGGAAAATATTGTTCAAATAAACTAAAAGGCTAGAGCGAACCTTCATGCAAAGCTGAAATGAGTCTGTCAGAAAGGGTCTCTCTGGCTCCAAGAACTCAAGGAAAGGAGGAAATGTGGAGTTTGGAACAAGAGCTGAGTTATTGGCTCAAGGTAAGTGTTTAATGAGTGCTAAGTACACATGTCAGTGGAAGATATACAAACCCAAAGTGGCACTTCTCAGAAACTGTGTAGGGCAGGAATGGCCATAAACGAAATCTATCAAGCTGCGCTTTGCAATAGATTAGCAACACAAAAGCCAGAACACTGGAGTCGTGGTCCCATCACTTTTCCTGTTCCTGCCTTACACCCACCCCAGGCTGAGACCTGCTTCCGATGGCTCCTCCGCTCCCCTGCTGCGTTTGGAGATGGGTTGGAAACACACACAGTGCTCTGGTTGAAACCCCCAGCTGCCACGACGCTAACACCTTTGAACCACGATTTATTTGGCGTGGGGGACGGGGGACCTGTCGGTGGTCTCACTGCCAACCAGCCTTTGGTTTCAGCTCATTCTGTCCATTAGACTAAACAGATTGGGGCTCGGCTGAAAGCCATCACCCGCACCAAGGGATTCATCATCCTCCGTGGAGCCTGGGGAGTGCAGGTCCCCCCCCCAGCACAAGCCCAGCTCCCATCTGCAGCCCTGTGCAGGTTAAGGGGTGGAAGGACCTCAGGCGCTGTTTATTTTGGATGTCATCTAACAGTAATAAATAAGGCCAAGCAGCAACTCGTGCTAGCGCTGAGTCAGCCTTGGACGCCAGCAAAACAGATGATCTCACAACTGGAGGGGACCGCACAGGGATGCTCTGCTGGTTTCTCAGGGCGGGACATCACGGCAGCGTCTCACGACCCTGCCCATCAAAGCCACGGCCCCCAGGGATGCAAACCCCACAGTGCGAGCGCCTCACAGCTCACAATATCAACATGGGTGGGAGGGCACTGGATTTTGGGACACCGGTTTCTGCCTGTTGCTGTCTTACATCTTTTCTGCATTAGATTTGCCACGTCATCTGATGGACGTGGTAGGAACCGCTTTGGCCGTGAGCAGTTCCCAAGGTAGGCAGGATGCTCTCACTGTCCAGGGAAGGGCTTTTCAGCCTTCCCGCCCTTGAGATGGTCAGTTTGAGGATGAGAGGCTATTTGTACTAACAAGCCCTTTGAAACAGAAAAGGGAAAAACGACATTTACAGGCAGAAAATTATGACAGTGAAATTTTTCCAGCAGCAGTCATTTCAATGGGAAGTGCCTGGCTGCTTCCATTTCCAGTTCAGGCTCATGCTGAAACATGGTATCGCAAATTGCCCGAGTTTTTTAGATGATCAGGGCTAGCAAAGTGCAGATTATTAACTGCAGTAAGCAAGCTGGGAAACAGACCTGCCCATATGGGGGTTTTCCAGCTCAGTTTTGAAACGGATTTTTAGGCTCTTTCAAAACTTGTGCAAGCTCTCAAATAAAAGAACTGAAAAGTTCCCAAACCAGAATATTTTCCAATAGAATATCAAGCCATCAAACGAGAGGGGCAGGGAGAGGGTCCCACCGAGCACCGGTTGCCTGCCTGCATGTGTACGCAGCGCGTCGAGCTCTGCCATCCCATCACAAAAACACTGTCTTGCTGGAAGGGAATGTCTCCAAAGAAATGCTCCCTCCTCAAAGCACAAAGCTGTCGCTATTGGGAAACGGTATGGAAAAGCCTCCCCTGAGCATCAGAGGTCTAGGAAAGAGAGGGGGCAGCCAGGGATGCTCTGCCACCCAGATGGGGAGAGACCTTGTCCCAGCTCCAGCAGTGTGGCCGTAAAGAGGCGCAAGCAGTCAGAGCACAGCAATTGGACTTGATCCTGCGTTATTTAAAGGGCAGGCACCTCCAGGAGCAGCCTAGGAAAGTTTATTTTCTTTTTTTTTCCCCCTCTTTTTTTTTCCCCCTCTTTTTTTCCCCCTCTTTTTTTTCTTTTTTTTTTTTTTCCATGAAAGACGTGGGCAAGGAGTAGTGTTACTCACCTTGGGTAACTTAACAGGGAAGGGACACACTGGAAAGAGGAGAAGAGCACATGTGGCATGGGGGAGCCACAAAACACCCACCCCTCCGCCCTGGCCACCTCTGCTGCATGGGAAACCTCCCTCTCTCTTTTTCAGGAAACCCTATTTATGAACCTGGCGTGGGATGTCACACGCTATTTATTGTGTCTACACGAAAGAAGGAGAGTGGGAAGAGACCTGCCAGTACGTTGTCATTACAGTGGGTACCGATCGGCAAGACAACACATCATCCTGCCCGTGCCCACGGGGCTGGGATGCCCCAGGCTATGCATCCTGTGCCCATGCTGCATGGTGCAGAGCTGGGGGCACGCAGAGCCCAAGCGGTGATGGGTGATCCTGCAGCAGTGACCAACAATCCTGCAGCAGCGACGGGTGTTGCCTTCCCACAGCATGGTTTGACATACCATGGTGCCAGGTACGGGGCAAGAAATGAGATCAAAACCCACCTTGCGCTCCTGCCACATGTCCTCTTTTTCCCCTATTAAATAGGATTTTGACATTATTATAGTTCTACTAGAGTGAGAGTCCTCAGCAGAGAAACCAGATGTCCTTAATGAGCTAAGAGCCTGAACTGTTGATTTATGGAAGGGTTTTTACCAATTAGATTAGTCTGTATTTCCCTGCTCTCCCCTCCAGGCTGGGCACCCTGCGTAATGGTGTCTGAGCGGCTGTAAGCCCAGCAAGGGTGCACCAGCCATCCCAACAGCCACGGGGAGTGAAGGGTGAGAGAAGAGAAACGTCCCAGTTTGGAGCTGGGAAACGAGTTTGCATCACGTACATCACAGGCTTTTTGGTCACTAAAGTAGGGGTTCCACACTTTGGCTGAATTAGAGCATCATCACCAGCGCCACCGACCAGCGTCCTTGCATCTCACTCAGCCTCGTCACACCCTGTGTTGGCTCTTCATGGGAGCGATCACCCAAGCATGCACCCAGCTGCCGTGTCCACTAAAGAACATTTGGTAATCGGCAATGGACCACCGACAGCGACCAGCCCTGGAGCCTCTCCTTGTCTTGCAGACGCGGCGTCAGCAAGCAGAGCGACGCACGCGTGGGAACTGGTGGAGGCAAGGGAAGAAAGCACACAGACCTTTCATCTTTGGAGAGGCTGAATCTCCTCCGCAGCCTTAGCTTGGTCCCTGAGCCGTTTTGGTGGAGACTGCCATCACAAACAACACGCTCTGTTTTCCTGACCAGGATCTGAGCGGGAGTCAAAATCCCTTTCATTAGCAGGCTGGGTTTTCTCCTCTTGTTTTCAGGAAAGAAAAAAGAAAAGGAGCCCGAGGGCAGCCCATGACACACTGAGTCTCCTCCATCTCTCTTCCAAATCCTCCAGAGGTATTATTTCATCCTCATCACAATATAGAAATAATATTTATTTCAGCTGCAGCCAATATTCAGCATCCGTAGCACGGTGCGTGTGTGTGTCTGTCTCACATCTGGATGCCGGGGACGATGGGGATGAGTTCAAATACGGCGCTGTAATGCGAGTCTAGTGGGGACTGCTGGCCATCGCCCAAGGTAAATGGCCAGGACCCTCCATACGCAGAGCAAAGGCGGTGGCCAGCCCCTCGTCTAACTACGCTCACGCCATGCTTGCCAAAGCAAATGGGCTGCTTGGACCCCCACTGCGATTCCCAGCACAACCCTCTCCAAGCAAGCCACGGCGAGTCTTGAATCATCCCGAAACACAAATAAAGTCCGCAAGATGGGAAAGCCCTGAGAAAGCACACTCTGTGCTGAACATCGGGCAGCTGTAGCCTGGTCTGTACCCCCTCCACCCTGAAGATACTTGGACTGGAAAAGAACAAAATCCTTAAGATGAGAAACATGACACATCTCTGCAAATACGTTTTTTTCCAGGAAATGAGAGGCATTCATTGGGTTGGGGGAAGAAATTACACATAGTAGGCTACCGAAGTTAGTGAATGCTATTCTCATCAGAAAGTCTTCTACTGGGAAATGGCATTCGGGGAAGCTACCTTGCTTTCTGAGAGCACAGGATCAGTACTTCATGATTTAGTCAGAGTTCACAGGCTTAATTTTATCCCAGTATTTTGTTTTTTTAATTTAAGTTTTGCATAAGCTTAGGTAATTTAAATTAACATAAAAAATGTAATTCAGGCTGTTTTTATCAGTGAACGATTTTTCCCTCATTGAAAAAAAAAGATCACTTTGTGGGCAAATGTGATAGTCCATTTTGACACGGAAGGGAAACAAATTTTCCCTCAAATTCCTTTTCAAATTATGAAAATTTTCATAGAAGACAACATCTGGTTCCCACATGTATCTGATTTTTTACCATGATGAAGCCTTCAGTGTGGTGTCTCTTCACATCACACAAGATTAATTCAAATTGTCTCAGATGGGAACGGTCCGTGAAGGTTAAGAGCTAGATGGGAGAAAAAGCAAAAAGGCAACCAACAGAGTATGCTGTTGGCAGAGCTGGTGGATTCCATGGGGAGGTCACTGTTAGGTCTGATGGTTTTTTTACATTTTTGTTAATGACATGAAAACGCAACACGATATGCCAGTAAAACAAAGGGAAAAGAGGGGGAAAAAAAGCTAGTGAAGCCAATAGCAAAAAAAATAGTATTTCCACGAGGTTACTGGTTAGACGACACCTGAAATAGCACAGTCCTTTCTGGGCACTATGATTTGGAAGGAGTTCATAGAAGAATGACAGAGATGGTGGAGCTGAAGGTGTTGAACTTGGCTCAGGGAAAGGTTGGAGAGAGTAACAGGCTATGAGTGCTGAAAGAAAATAAACACCCAGGGAGAAATCCTGACCTCGTTGAAGCTGATGTCAAGACTTTTATTGACTTCAGTGGAGCCAGGATTTCACACCACGGAGGAAGAGGAAGAAGGATAGATAGAGGAACCATGGCATGAAAATCAAGGATGCAGACTGCAAGTTCAATATCAAGGGAAAATAAGGTGAGAAATTTCAGTTTTGTTTAAAGGCAGCAAAATCCAGAGTGCCAGCTAACTGATGCAGAAAGAGCCAACTGCAGTTTTGTAACCCTCTAATTAAAACAAGGTTAAATAAAACTAGTGTTACATATTCCACTTTGACGAGAGAGGCGAATTGGATGCTAACAAAAGTGACGCTATACCCCCTGCAGCCAAACTCCCAACTGCAGCAAGAGACAGCATCTCCCCAGTTCAAGCCCAGATGGTTTTATATGGGAAATGTAAATAAGACGTTACCATCTGGTTACTAAAACACGCATCTAAGCTGGATTTGACTGCGTGTCCCCAGATGTAAACGTTTAAAAATACTTTTTTTAATGCATTTTTTTAAAGTTTTAATCCAGAATTCCCATTGACATCAAAAGTGTAGAACAGAACCACAAAATGTCCTATCTGCCTGTCCTATACATTACAAATTCATATTAAATTTCACTGCTATCTATGCAGAAATAGAACCAGGCTCTCCTGCCAGAATGTATAGTACACTGCTCAATATCTGATGAAATCTTGAGGCTATTGGAGAAGCTGGCTTCTGAAATGTATAGCATATGTGAAAAACAAGGCATAAAGCAAGCTATTTTCAGAAAATGGTAATTTTGCTGGAAAAGTCTGCTTTGGAGATGGAATCCATTTATTTTGTCAGAAGTCTTTTTTCTTCCCAAACTGACATACTATATTAAAACAAAACTCAAAAGGACTAAGCAACCCTACCATCAAAGGAAAATGGTTTACTCCAGGTTGCACAGAATGTTTTGAGTAGCTTACTTAAAGGAAAGGTTTTTGCCTTTCTCCTTTTCCTGCAAAGAAACCAAGGAATTTCCAGCTTGGCTTGGCCACCCACCCAGGTGGTCCACTCCACCCATCCCTCCAGTGAATGCTAACTTCAACTCTGCCAACACCTACGGTTCTCCCCATCAAGGCGGGGGTTTTTACTCATGATTAACACTAGAATAAATGACTGAGATGAACAACAGGGAACCATTTAGATCAGATGGGCATAACCCAACACCCTCTCAAGTCAGAGGAGAGTCCAAGTGATAGCAGGGGGTTAGACCAAGTCTGAGGCCACCAAACAGACACGAGAAACCACAGCCCCAACCCCCTCTCCTCTTCCCACACCAGCACACTCGCTGTCGGAGCCTGCTGCCAATTTTTATATTTAGCAAGGGGCTGAGGTAGCAGGAGGACTGCCAGGACGCGCAAGAAGGTAAGATAGCATCGCACAAAGTCTCTGCATGCACACAAAGAGGAAACACACTTCAGCAACAATATCAAGAACCTGCCAACTTCGCATGAGACAAATCAGCAGCACAAATCCCCTGTGTGTGTTTTGGAAGCAGCTTTAGCACTACACATATCAGCATCGGCCGTCATAAAACTCTTCCCATCCTACCCCAGCTTTGTATGACCCGGGTTTTTCAAACATCTTTCCAACCAAAGCTGTGGAATAGCATCGCGTCCCCTCTGTATGTCTCACCAACCCTCAGTGAAAATGAAGCAACAATAATTTGGCTTTCTAGGTGGAGAAAGCAAGAGGAAGGTGAGAGATTTCTCCGGAGGACCACACAGGAGGTTTTTAGCAGGGTGTGATTTGAACCCAGACCTTCTAATCCACCACCAAGGCCACCACAATCTGTTTGTCCCCCTGGAGGTGTAAGATTCCTGTGAGACTGTGTCACCAGGATAGGACAAAAATCAGACGCTTCTGAAGACTCTAGCAGAAAGGCACAAGGAATCAACACTGCATCTTTATTGTATTTGTAAAAATACCCTACAGTTTTATTTCCTTTTTAAAGCTAAGAATCTCACACTGGCATCATTCTTCGGCTTTTGGCTATAAGCTCTTCCTGCGTTCGAGAGGCACCAGTGAGCGTCTCAGGCCTCAAGATCAAGTCCAACCTCATGGCTGGACTAGGTGACCTTGAAAGGTCCCTTCCAACCCAAACCATTCCATGATTCTGAGAGGTGGTCAAAGGTTGGACCCAGTCTCTCCAGGCAGACCTTGGAGAGCTCCCATGAAACCCTGGCACCTTGGTGCCGGAGCTGGCATATTAATTCTCTCCTTTCAATAAAAATCTCCCTTTAGACATCAGAACTTCAAGAGGAGATCTCTAAATAATCCAACAAGACTGTTGTCCCAGCAGGGCACACAACTTGTTGGGAAAAGTGGGAAAGAACCCAACAGTACAAGGGTGGGCTTGAAGCATGACTAGCGTCCATCTGAAGCCCATCAAACATCAGGACCTGCATTTCTGGTTGGACCTCGAAGAACCACTGCAATGTGACCAGCTCTCCTTGGACCAGGTGCAACACTACTGAGGGCTTGCTGATTTTGGTCACTCAGGATATTTAAAGCTAAAACATGAGCGAACCCCCCCAAAAACTTTACTCTTGCTTTGCTGGCAAAGTGGATGAAAACTTTTCTCAAGACCAAACTGCTCTTTGAGCCATTGTACGTTTACAGAAAGTTTTTATCTTTTGCTTTAATTCTTACAGTTGTTACACTTTTTTCTTTTTTTTTTTTTTTTTAAAGGAAACTGAAAATGTTTACTGACATGAACCATACTTGCTTTGTGCCTTTTCAAGTACCAGAAATGTTCCATTGCAGGCACTCTTTGAAATGTTTTCCTTTTTCCTGCACGCTCTTTAAGGTTATGTCAAGTTTCCTCATTAGAAGAGGTGATTTCTTATCAGCTGCCTGGCACGGTGCAATGTTTGCATTACACAGCAAGATGGATATTACATCGTACTTAAGTCCTCGAACTGTGAGAGCGCAGAGGAAAGGACTGGGGCCAAGGGAATGGCATTATCATGGGGCAGTCTTCCTGCCTTTGCCACAGCCAAGGACACGCACATGGGAGCTTCTCTAGCCTTCTCCAAAAGAAACACTCTTTTTTTAGTAACCCAGCCACACAGGAGCCATGGCTGGGCTAGGGACCCATTTAGATTATCCTTTCCCAAGTCATACAAAGAAACCAGCCCGTTCTAACAGGGGAAACTGCAAATCTCTCTCTTTAACAGTTTCAAACTCATTTTCCTTTCCATCCCCATACGTCCCTCCAGAACATTCCACCAGCCAGTGCCCCTCTCACCTCCAAAGCCAGCTCGCTTCAGATGGAGGAACCTTGCTGGAGTGTGCCACCAACAGATGGGTTCAACCCCTCTGCTTACCTTCTCACCAGCTCCACCAGGACCCCGGGTCTTTGCGGTCCTCTGCAAGGCCATCCTCTTGAGCTGTTTTCCTGCAGGGAGGTGGTGGGGGAGGAGATGACCCGAAGCGTTTCCTGGTTTCTCTCCCATTCCTCCAGAAAATGATCTCCAGACTCGGTCTGGCAGGGTGTGAGCAGAAAGTCCTCAGACAACATCACAGCACGTATGGAAAGAAAGCCTGGGGCTGCATGTGGAAGAGGAGAGGCATGGAAAATGTAAGTGAAAACAGCAAAACGAGGAGGAGAGAGGAAGGGGCCCTCCTCTCCTGACTGCTGAAGGTCTGTGCGTTAGCAGAGACTATGGACACCTGTGCCCAGAAGAGGACATGGGCAACCACCTCCGGCTGCAGAGGGAAGAGAGGGTTTGGGGAGCATCCTCCAGCAAAGAGGGGCAAAAGGAGACCTGCTCTTTGGCCTGGTGGCCTCTCGTGGCACACCTGGTCCCCTGGTGCACTTGTGGGTAGTGATAACAGTCCTCGGGCATATGGATTGGGTTTAAATAGCCTCTCGTGGGGCTGTGAGTCAAGACTAGGGGGCCTTCTGCTGAATTTATGGGACTAACATCTCAGGTGCGGACAAGCTGGAGTGGAAATGGTGAATCTGAAAAAACAATTAGGAGTGGAAATGGGCTGATCTTTCCTTAATTAGGGGAGTGTGAGGATCATTAGCTCCCCTCTCCCATGGAAGCAATGGTTACTAGCACAGGTACATTCCAGCTCCCACCCAGCTCTGCTCTGGGGCCGGGCATGATCGGGTGCTGCTGGCATGCACACAAAAGAGGGAGGTTTGCTGTATTTTCAGGGTGTCCCAGCACATTGCACACAGTCCATGCTGGGAAGCATTGGTGGGCTGGGCTGGGCAGCCCAGTGGGTGCTCAGTGCCCGCTGGGCAGAGCTGGGGGCAACTGGTCACTCCAGCACCCACCCCCACCTGCCAGCACACAGCCACAGCAGTGCAACGGTGAAATTTGCAGTTAATATGGACAACGGCTCAACCCTGCTCCTGGAAATGCAGTGCAATGGGAGGATCCTCAGCAGCAACACACGAGGTCTACATGGTGACTGTGCACTGCCTCAATTTCCTGGAGGAGTTCAAACCAGCCCCCAAGGGTTATTTCAGCATGATTTCTTGTGTATAAATATTTATAAAATGCTTGCTTTGAATACCCCTTTCAAAAAAAAAAAATTAAAATTAAATAACCCTCCAAACCCCACTGCTGCTTATTGCATCCATAGCAAAATATTTTCTTAACCTCTCCCTACCGTCAGCCCTGGGGCTTTCGCTGGCTCCCTCCTCCCCGCGCCCCAGCCTCCCTGTTCTCCTGCAGGGCAGCAGGCTGCCTGCTCGGTGGTTAATGGAGTTACACAGCACTGTAGGAACATCAGGATTCAGGGGCAAAAGAAGGTGGAAGGGAGAAAATAAACTTTTCAAATTTCTAGTCCTATCATAAGCACTTGGTTTTCATCCACAGGGAAGGGGAGCATCTCTCCCCTTTTTGTGCCGGCTGGTTACCACCCCTGGCCACCTTCCCACCTCACCTGAGGCAGCAGGGCTGCAGCCTGCGGCCAGCAAGACTCCACACCTCAGGACTGAATCAGCCCATTTTTTAAGCCATCTTATTACTTGGGATAATGGAACTCATTTTACGTCCGTAGCATTTGCCCCCTTTTGTTCCTAAAACCGTCTGGTTAGCAAATCCCAAGACAGAGCGGCCAGCCTGCCCCCGGCCATCTCCGCTGCCGCGCAGGAGTAGGGACAGGCTCATTCTGCAGCGTTCCTGGGGTACGGGTGACCTACTTTCACGGCCACAGTACAGTTCATTACCAATTCCTAATGATCTCATTGTTCCATTAAATGAAGGTTGCCACCTGTCCCAAAGACTTTCACTCAAGCTGGGATTAACATATCTGCTGACCCATTTCTCCCTTTTGTAGGACACAGCCCCATAATCAATTTTTCTTTTTTTTCCCAGAACCTCAGCAGCGATGCGGTGCTGGGTCCGATGGGCGGGGCACTGCGGAAAATCCTGCCCAGCCAATTTGGGCATCAGATTCCACCTGCCTGGATCACACTAGAAAAAAAAAAGGTCAAGCCCTATGACTAATTTACTACAGAAATAAAAAAAAGGGAGAAGGGAATTGCCGAGGTTGCATTTAGGGCAAATTAAATTATTCCTATTTAAGAGAGAGTCTATGAGAGACTCTATTAAGGACCTGGAGGTTGCGGGTGGTTTTGCTCTGGGCAGCCATCCCTACTGCAATATTAGGGCAACAAACAAGCCCGGGTTAGCACCCAGCAGCACCCTGTGAGGGTGGCTGGTCCGGCAGCTGTCCCAGCCACGCTGGCTGCAGGGCATGGGCAGCCCCCGGTCCCCTGCTTGCCCCCGCCAAGGACAGAGCCCCAGAGTGCTGGAGGCAGCAGGTTGGAAGCACGAGGCGCATAGCACGAGGAATTAAATGAATAAAGAAAGAAGAGAGAGGAATAAATTCCCATGGACAGGCTCAGCAAGCACGCCGCAGCCAAATGACCTCAAGTGCACCGCGTCCTCCTCTCGCTGGAGGACGGCAGGAGCGCAGCTGCATTTTTCATAAATAGGAACACCCCGGCTTGATGTTTTTTAAAGCTGTCTAGACAGTAGAGCAAGACCTTATTTCAAGTCACATAATCACTTTCCCATTTTTCTCTGCAGCAGAGGAGGTTTTCCAAGATTAGATAGAAGCTGGTGGAGCAACATGTGATAAACCTTGGGTGTGCCTCCTGCTTTCGGCTCTCCTTGTCCGAGCCAGAGGTGCCTTTCTGTCTGACCACGTCTCCCCTTTATTTCTGCCTTCCCCCTTGACAGAAGAGCTGCTTCTTTTGCTAGCTCGCAAAAATGAGATAAAATTACACACGGGCTGCAGACAACTAGGAGCACACAGGGTGCTGCGGTACAATGCCGGCTTCCCTTCAGCAGAAGACAAATATTTTGTGCTTCCCAACATGGCACTAATGCCTCCACCTGAAAACAGCATTAGAGGAGGGGGGAGGGGGGGTGGGAAGAGAAAGAAAGAACAAAAAAGGCTTTGTGCTGACCTCCACCAGGCCAGCGTGCCCCAGGCTGATGGAAGGAGGTCATGAAAACTGCTCAATGTGAGAGATGGGGGGGGGGAAAGGCACAGCCATGGAAGGATGCTCTGAGCAGAGACACATCCCTCCGGCACACCTCACTTCCAGCAGCCTGCATCCTCCAGGGGTGACCATCCCTGGGCATCTTTCTGCGCTTTTCTCAATCCTTCTGCTTTTCCGTGTTTCCCCCCATCGCCTGGGGATAACGACCCACCAGGGAGATGTTGCACCGGGCTCATTTGCTGCACAAGATGCTCCTCCAGGGCCAAGGATGAGGCTTTCTGAGCATGAATGGCACGATACAGGCATGCAATTAGTGTCCTGTACCCGACACAGACCATTTTTTTACGTCAGTGATATGCAGCGATCCCTGCTCAGGTTATCTGGGGGAAGCAGAGTCCAGCTCGGCTTGTTGCACTGAATTAAGTCAGCAAAAGCTGAAGACAAGCAGACCATCACAAATGAGATTATTTCAGTTTAGAGAGCCGGGATAAGAGGTTTGCTGACCTGCTGGAGCAGCACCGGGTGGGTAGGACAGAAAGTTGGGGATTCTGGGGGAGGCGTTTGCAGCCGAAGCAAAGGGTGCGTTGCTTGCCTGGCGTTACAAGAGCGATGCTGACCCTCTCCCTGAGCACCACAACCGTAGGGTTACCCGTCAAGAATAAAACACGTGGATGGGGAGAAGAAGACTGCCCTCCTCCCCACATCCCTGCAGGGCCACCATGTCTCCCCCGGCTGTTAAAGCCATCAGCTGCGCACGGTAGTAAGCCCGGGCAGGGATCTCTGTTTTTGCTTGCTTAGCACTTTTTGCTTTAGAGGATGCAGAACCTGACTTTGGGAATAATTTCAGCTTGAGAGTATCCAGTGTTTCTCTGCTCCCTAAAGTCAGCAGTTAAGATCATCCAGGGAAGCTGCTTTTCCCTAAACAAATTCTGTACTGCTATGTGGAAAGTGAGTACATGAGCTGCCTGAGATTAATGCATTACTTCGCAATTTACATATCAAGTGCTTTAATTAATTGTTTTCAGTATCATTGCCCCTACCATGAATAAACCTAAAGGTAATGGATTTGTAATTAATTAAAGTTTAATTACAATAGTTTGTCATTTTATTATTCGCAATTATTACCATAAAGGTAATAAAACTTGCAGGATGTCACAACTGAATACAAATCCCTAATCAGAAGCAATCAGCTCGCACCGTAACCTTGAACAAGGGTGATTTTTTTGTTGAACCAGCTCTGGAGCCTGAGCCGCTGCCTTGCAAGTGGCAGCTGCAGCATCCTCAGCCCTGGCCGGGGCTGCGCGGTGCTCTGGGCAGTCACGGTGGGATCCTCTCACCCCTGACCTGGGGCAGCCCTGGCAGATCCCCCCACCTCCCTGAATCTCTTTCTCCACAAGCTAGTCAGCCAACCACAGACTAAAGCAGCTCTCGCCCACCTTCTGTATGTTCTCCCTTGAGCACATGGATTTACTAAAGCTGTTATCCACCCTAATTCTTATTAGCTATCATTTCTTCCTGATCCTTTTGAGTTTTTCATTTCTATCAAATTGAAAACTCTGCATTAAATCCCAATACCTAATTTTCAAACAATTTTTTTCTAGTATTACAAAAGGTCATTCCTAAAGCACCCCAGTGTTACGCCTCTGATTTGGTGACCCCTGCAACAGAAGTTCCTTTGCTCTGAAATATGAAGTATAAAAGGAGAAGGGTTAAATCATATCTGCGTTTGCTGCTGCTGTCCCCATGACTATTTCCAGGACTCGCCATACCCATGTTCACATGCAGTTAATTCTTCCCATTTGAGGGAACAAGATATGTGTTTCCTCATCCCTGCATCTTGAGAGGCTCCAATCGTACCCAAGACTCCCTGGCATATTTCCTTTGGTTTGGCCTGATATCTTAGAAAAACATGTTCCGGAGCAGTTTTCCACTGGCCAGTCTCAAGACATCTTCAAAAGGCATGAGAACTGCACCCGGAGCAGCAATTAGGCTGTAATTAAGCAGAGACTTTCCCAGTGAATGCCTCCAAGGGGCTGTATTCATGATGTGGGAGGGAGTCTTCAGGTTGACGTGTCCCACCCTGCTAAATTTATCCCTTCTCACCATCCTTTGCCAATCTTTTCTACAGCCCAAGCCCTCAGTCGGGTTTGTTCTTTGAAGTCCGTTAACTGGTTGGAAAGGAATAATTCTATTTTTAGCTTCATTTCATGGGGAAAGTCTATGTGCATTTGCCTGTCCTCCCTTCATCATTATTGAATATATTGGCCAACTTCACACAAAACCCAACACAAGGAGAGAGGTCTCGTTGCCACTCTGTGCCACCAAGTTTCATGACAAACAGGCAGCTGGGGCAAGGCAAGAGAAACCCATCCAACGTCCCCAAATTAGCGGGGGACTTTCATCAGGCTTGCGAAACCCAGCACACGTAGGGACCCCAAGCAGACCGCACGCCTCTGAGCCGTCATATTTCACACACAAAACATTTTCTGCTGCTTCTGGTTGGGAACTCAGCCACCACTTCATAAATCAACACCCCTGCTATCGCCTTTGCTCTGCCAGCAGACGGTTTGATGTGAAACAATACAGTCCTGGAGGCGTCGGCTTCCTTGGGTTATCTCGGTGGAAGGCTAATGTCAGAGACCCGCTTTATCTGCTGGGACAGGGGGATTTTCAAGTTCCTCGCCTCCAGCTGAAATTCCCTTGCATGACACCTTGAGAGGTCCAAATAGCCTCTATTTTTAAGGCGTGATACAAGAGCATTTTGAAAAAACTTCAGGTCTTTTATATCTGAGCCCCTGCACCTTAGAGAGGTCTGCAGATAGGTTCAGCTTCAGGCATGCAATCTTTCATTGCCTTAGCGTGAGCTGAAACTTAAACATGAACATAAAACCTGCAGGATCAGGGGCTGAAGTTAGGTGAAGGGTAGAAAACAAACCCACCATAGTCCTGGGGTATTTGCATTTCTCATAAACACGCTTGCAAAACCACTTAGCAAAATGAATGTTAATCGTTCTGCAGAAATCCCACCCTGTCCAAATGAGAAGGGGAAAAAAAAAAAAAGTGCCCTAGGTAGATGTTGCCAATCTTTCCTTTGACTCCCCAAATAAAATTCAGGTGATCTCATCCCACACTGATCAGCAGAGACCGAATAAGAAAACAAAAAGGAAATTACTTCATCTCAAGTGCCTATTAACTGATGTTAAGTGTTAAAAAACAAAAAAAAAGCTCTGTTTGACAGTAAAAATCCACGTGACGAGCCCGCGAATGCCAGAACACGCTGAGTATGGCTGGAGCTGTCAAAGGCACATAACTGCAAACCTTTAAACCAATTTAAGTGCCTTCAGTGGGGTTTGTGAGACAATTAGGCCCCGAACAAACATTAACATGAAAAAGGCTGTGGGCCCCCGCTTTTGTTGCCTTTCCAGCCCAAGGCTGGCAGAGCCGGGATGATTTTACCCACGCTGCAGCTGCTGGGGCAGATAAAACTGCAGGAACAGACAAAACTTGACAAATGAACACAGCATATGCCAAACAAAGACAGAGACCTTTGAACTTCAGCCTCGCACCCCCAGGGATGGTGAACCCAGCTTTTAGCCATGCCCTCACCGTTGCATCTGGTCTGGGTGAGGTGACAGGCGGCAGGGATGCTGGCTGAGGGGCCAGAAGCAGGGATGGATTTGAGTGTTATCCTTACCCAGGGTGAAACGCAGAATGAGCCTCCAAAACCCAACGCCTCTCTTGGGATCCAGGGGTTATTGCGGTGATTGGGAAACCCCTGCTCCAGAAACGCCCCAGCTCCAGCCCTTCTGCAGTTGTTTCAGGCATGTTTCTGCAGAGCAAAGTATAAAACCAAACGGAAATGATTATAAGCGTAGGCAAGAACAAGGAGTCACTTTGGGGAGAGTTTGGGCATTAACTGCAGAAGCTGGTTTGACCCACTGCCTGCACGGACCAGTGACTCCCAAAGCACCGAGGCTGGGGACAAGCATCCCTCCGGCTCTTCTTTTCTCCCTTTGAGCCTTCCTACAAGCTCTTCTCAAATTTTTTTAAAGCCTTCCTTGGCGAAGGTGACTTCTGCCTCTCTTGTGCCCTGCCCAGCAACCCCACATCAGAAGGGTGGGTGGGAAACCTCTTCCTCCCTCATTTTTCCAGGGCTTTCTGTGCCTGTGATGCATTAGTTAATCCATTGTTCGAGCCGTAACCTTGGCTCTTGTTGTGGAACAAACAGGAACTGGGGTGGCTTGACAGCTCTGCTGCTTTCTTCTCTCCAGATTTTGACTTTCGCAATGCCACCATGCTAACTGTCTGTGATATGGATTGATGATACCCTGTTAAAGCCACTTGGCAGGGATCAGGTTTGATTCTTTGCATTTGGATGAACAGCAGCGTGGATGCTTCAGCAGAAGGAGCATCACTTGACCTGCCTCCATACCTGCCCACCAGCGCTTGCGCAAGCCAACATCTCCGGAGCTGAGTGCACAGCATCATTTCAGGGCATCCTGCAGAATGAAAACCATTCTCCCTCCTGAAATGAACCCTCTCCTTCAGACCTCTTTCTTTATATGGAAATACTCATCGAGTTCCTTAAAATACGGACAAACAGGAAATTCTTTATATGCCACTAAAATAGAGTCAAAATCCTCACTAGATTGACACAAAGGTAAACAAAACGTGGACTATGTAAAAAAAAATAAAATTACTGCAGCTCTCACCAAGTAACTAATTTTTTTTTAAAGTAAAATAGACTCATCTTTCCTTATTTTGCCCTTCTTTGCTCCCATGAAAGCTTTGCCAAACTTTGTGGCAGTTCTCATTTTCAAGAAAGGGAGACCCACACGACAATCTCTTCTTATTGGTTAAAAAAAAAAAAAGCAAGTTTTGTGACCGCTCCCCTTCTGTAACACTTTTGCTTCATCACCTATGTCGTTCAGCTTCCAGTAAAAGCCAAAAAAGAGGAACCGCAAGCACGTAACCCCCTCTGGGCGATTCCTGCCCTGGGACGGTGCGAGTGGGAGGGACCACACCACAGCCCCAAGGCAGATGGAGGAGATGGACTGGGAGGGTCTGGGGAGCGTCTGACTCCACGCATCCCGTGGTGTCTCTAAACGCTTCCAGCGCCCGGTGGTCACGCTGTGAGGTCTGGACAGGTTCACGCCATGAGGACTCCGCTGAGGGTTAGGAAATAGAGAGCAACAGCAGACCCAGAGCAGATGTTTGTGTGGGATGATGCCTTAAAAGCAACATCCCCCCTTCGTGGTCACCCCCAGATGTCCCACCAGCCTTGGCGGGGGGTAGCACAGACCAGGGCTGGGTGTTTCCGAGAGACCTCGCAGCACCGTAACCCCACCAAGACTCTCTGCTTTCCCTCTTTTAAGTCTCTTCCACCAAAACTACGTGATGTTTTCCCTTTCTTTCACCAGGGAAATTCGAAGAGCTACAGAGATTCCCGCGTGCCATGCCAGGAGAGGGGAACGATGACCCAGTGATCTGGGTTTCTCCCATTGAGAGCACCAAAGGAGGCACCGAAAGCACCCGCCCTCCAGAAGGAGGTTAATCCCAGCAGCTCAGCTTGCACACAGGGGTCCCACCAGTCAGCATGAGATAAGCAGCCTCGGAAATATAAATTATTGCAGATGATGAGGCAGAATTTCCCCTCAAACAGCTCTGTACATATGTTCCTGAGATTGACTCCAGAGGCGCCTGTCATCGGATGTCAAACAAGAAGCAACAAAAACTACAGAGAATTAACTTCTTGACTTTTTTCTTGCAAGCATACGACACTTTCCCCTTTGTTTAGATTAACCGAATAATTTCAGATCCTTACAAGGTGTGGCTCAGTGACAGGACCTGGGAATCAGGACTGACGCCCCATCACCCATGCCCCATGACAGCAGGCAGCGAGAGCTCCACCGCAGAAACGGGCTGGGTTTAGCACTAGAAACGAGATAAATTACAGGCACCAATTGCTGCAGATTTTGTTGTGACTATCTCTTCTGCGAGCGGTGTATAAACAGGAAACCCCGTCCACATGGCAGGGAGCCGGCTCAATACTGATAGAAATCAGGTCATATTGACATCCTCTGTTTACGCCCTGCTTTGTTAACGCTGTTTATCCTCCATGTCTTGGCCACCCATTTGGAAAAACTCCCACTTTGCCACCCACCTACCTCTCCTCTGTCCCCCCAGAACCGCAGACCCCTTCCCTCTAACCATCCCCAGCTCCTTCCCAGACAGACCCAAGGGGACACGCGCTTTTGGGGCACAAACCGACATGCTCCACTCTTCCAGAAAGGTTTCTTGCTGACGCCTGGGAGCTTGCTACTAGGTTTTGCCTGCAAGTGGGAATTTCTCTCTTACCAAGGAGCTAAATCTGTTTTAAGAGACCAGCCTGCAGCCCACCGCAGGACAAAGCTGCAGCACAGGAAAGACCAGCCTACACTTGGCTCTCGCCTGTTTATCTCTACCTAGTAGTTTATTCCAAGCCTGAATTCATCCCGCTGGAATGAGGAGTTTACATGCGTTATAAATTTCTTCCAAGGTTATTAATGCGCCGACATCTGCACTACTGCAAACACGATTCGCTCGCAGTGTTCTGTGTTTTACAGCAGCAGTTCATCTGTTCCTAAACACTTTCCTCCCCGCTCCATATGTGCCAGAAATATCAAGGTAGCGTTCCCACTGTCAGCTCTGGGACATCAGAAATAGATGACACGAGAAGACCCTCAAATTCCTGCATTCCTGTTTTAGAGATTTACCCAGCTGAGTCCACAGCAGGTCACAGGCTCTGCTGGCAGCTCCTTCTTTCACATACCCTTGGCTTCAGAGGAGGAAGGCTATTGCAACAGCCAGAAATTTTCAGCCGAGAGAAGAAAAAATTTTGGTGTAAACTCTTGTTATTCCAGCCCCATTTTTACCAGCTAAAGAGCTCCTTCTCCACCCCTGGATTTCTGCTGCATTGCATCAGCTCTTGGTCTTTGCGATCTAATCCAAACCATCTTTAAGCACTACTTCTATCAAGGGATTTTTTATTAACCACACAGCACGAGGACTTTAACCATCCCCATGGGTTAGCTATCCGCTGAATTCCTCCCCGCAAATGAGCCTCCTCCACTGCATTTACCACCAGGCTCAGCCCTGGGGACCTGCCCAGCTGGACCCTCTGCCAATAGGGAACGTATTGCACATCGGTGCCCAAAGTCACTGACTGCACGAGGAGGATGCACCTTACCTACACCCGGTTATCGACGGGGGTCACAGAGCCCAGCCCCAACGCAGAGATCCTGGGACCAAGCAGCTCAATGCCGCAGGGGTGGGAGATGAGGATGAGGATGAGGATGAGGATGAAGGCTGGGAGGTGTTTTGCCAGCCAACGACCTGCTAAAATTAGTGAGCTGGGTCAGTGGGGATGTGCAGAGAAAGAGGCTTTGTTCCGGTGAATTAGTGCCTGGGGAAGCCCCTGTCCCTGTCCCCCCATATATGATACTGGGAGATTAACCGCCCACGGCACGGTACCTGGCAGGGCTTCCCAGTGGGCTTCTGAAACATGAAGAACCAGTAAAGTTTGGAAAACGAGTGCTCAGACCTCTGACCTTCAGCATCCAAAAAGGCAGAGGCCACCTCAGGCTTGAGGACTGAACAACACGGGGAATACTCCGCCGGTCCCTGCCAGCACAGGGGCTCCCATGGCAACAGGAGATGCTGGTTTGGGTGGTCCCCAAGCCCCAGGCTCTCTCCGCTCCCTTCCCCTCAGATGCCTCCAGCAGCCCCAGCTCCTTCTTGCATCCATCGAGGAAGCAATGTTCCCCTGTTCGCTTTATCCTGCGGCCGCGGTGATTTTACAACCCCCAGCATCCCCTCCAGCCCCAGCACTCCCAGGCCATCCTGTCCCCTCCCTGGTCCCTGCTGTCCCTCCACTGCCCTCCTCAAGCTACCGAAAAACCCCCAGCCCTTATTACAACTCCGAGCTGACGCCGTGTGGGGCAGGGTCTTTCCAGTTCTCCTGGATAACCACACACAGTTAAAAACCTCGCACAGCCAGATGTCATCACCGCAAACCTCCCCGGCCCCGCGCTCCTTCCGTAAGGGGAAAGCTCTGTCTTGAGCCGCCGGCATAGAAGGGTCTGCTGAAGATCCAGGGCGGGTTTGGGATTGTGCTCCTTCGAGGCCGTGCTGGCAAGAGCAGCTCTGCAGATGCTCATATGTTCCCAGCCGAACCAGTGTGAACTGGGAAGCCGGGCTCAAGGGGGCCGTGTCCAGCCTCTGCCCGGAGCATCCTGAAAGGCGAAACGGGGCCATCCCTGCCACCGCATGGGGCAGCGCCTCAGCCTGTCCTCAGTTTGCCTCTGGGATCCAAAAGGAATTTTTTCCTATTTCTCTGACAGGCAGGAAAAAAAAAACCCAAACCAAAACAAAACAAAAACCAAACAAACCAAGCTTTGTTGTTGTTTATACTGGATGGGATTAAAGCTTTCAATATTGGTTATATTTAGATCTCTTTCAGACCCAGATTCAGGGAAACATTACGCACGGTTCTTGCTCTGCTTACCCTTTGCTCCATTCCCTCGCTTTTATTGTTCTTCCCGTTTATTCCTTTTCCAATTTAGGTTACATTTCCCGAGGACTGTGGCATAACCCCAGATTTCCCAGGGAAACCAGCACCTCTGGGCAGCAGCAACCAGACCGCCTTGGTCCTGCCTGAGCGCATCCTCACAGCAGAAGCTCTATTGCCAGCGATGAGCCAGGTAGAGATGGGGCAAATCCCTCTTTCCTGAACCCCAGCCTAAATGACCCCTCAAATTCAAGATCAAGATATCTCACCACTTGGGCACAATGCTGTGTCTCGGATCCCCCAGCCTGCCCTCGCTCCCCCCTCCCACCCCACACAGCACAGCCTTGGCTTCTCCAGAGACCAAGGAACGGTTGTGTCCCTTTCACCTGCATTTCTCAAGGAGGAAGGGATGCTGCTCAGCCCGGCAGGGAAGGACGTGTCAGCAAAGCCCAGGCTGTGATATAGTCTCATAAAACCTTCCTGAAGATGAGCATGGGAACGACCGCTTTATAGACAGGGTGGATGGGAGAAAAGTTTACATCCAGTGCCCATTTTCCAGTAAATCATTCCCTTCAATTTAGCTGAAAAACCTTTTTTTTTTTTTTTTTTTTTTTTTAACTCCGTGTCTACCACAGTTTTCCAAAGCAGACACATGTTTCGGTGCTCTCTTCCTCCTCCCTCCCCGGCAGGCGAGGCAGGACGGAGCGCCGGATACCTGATCTCCCTGCTGTGCCCTGGCTAATGGAAAAAAGCTGCTCCCATTTATTCCGTAATCATCCCACTGACGGGGAGCCTTTGACCTCCCCGCAGAGGCTCCATTAAAGCCAAGCCTGGTAGCTGGGTAAGGACAGGTAGCTATTTTCTCCCAATAGCAATGGTTTTGCAAAGCAATGTGCCATTTCTGCACATCGTCTTCACCTTAAATATAAAGGCAGCCATCAGGGCAGAAGCTTATTTATTCATTTTTCAAGGTCTGGTCCAGAACCCGTTGTTTGCTTTAGCTCCAAACCCTGTGCACGGATCCTGCCAAAGCTCCCGCGTGTGTTTAATTTGAAGAGCGCAGACAATCCGCCCGGTCCAAGCTGAGCTTATGCAGAGCTGCGTGCAGGATGCGAAAGGCACTTGGACTCCAGCTAAGCCTGACCGATCCCCGCTGGCCACGGGAAACCCAGGAACAGATGTTTGGTGCTGGGATTTTTCTCCCAAAATATCTCTTGATGTTTAATTTCACATTTTACAGACTTGCTATTGTCGGGTATCGCACGAAGGAGAGCAGGCTGCAGGCTCGCAGGGAGGTGAAGAAGGCGTCAAACAGCTTTCCTCCTCTTTTTAAAGATGGCTCAAGAGTAGTTTTTGGTTTTGTAAGCAACAGGTAATTTTTCAAATGCATTCACTATGATCTCGTTGGAAGCCTTTGCTACCTTCCACATTTAAAGCAGTGTTGTTATAGTCTGAATATATATATTCAACACTATAGTCCAGCATAGAGGCTTTACAGGGAGGAGGATCTCACTGGGTAAAATAACCAGATGAGCTTTCAAGCGCAAAAGTCCTTCTGCAAGGCTGACGTCTGACTCTTTGCCCAAAGATCACTGGATTATTTGGCTGGGGTTGGGTTTTTTTTCTTCCCCCTTCAAGCTTTACCCTGCTTGCAGCAATCCAGTGATTCCAGCCAAGGTCATTGCTGGCCCTCGGTTGTCACATTTGAAGGATCTTGGCTAATGTGGCAAATTTTAAGACCTCCCCGCGCACTGCATCCCCTGATTTATTGCATTTGTGCAGAAGCCCACCTCTAGCCTGGCACAGAAATAGGAAGGTGCGGGGCTGGTTTTACTCTTTTTTGACCCAGAAGGGAAAACTGGCTGCATGCACGACCAGCGATGGAGCAAAGCCAGAGCGTTCAATCAGGAGACAAATGATGTGCAGGAAATCTCTTAGGTGACCAAATATTTACCATGCCAATGAAACTCCTCCAAAAAATGTTCCCACTCAAAAATACTTGAAATTATCAGCCTTTTTCTCCATTTTTCTCTGCATGAGCAGTCAGAAAGTTTCCCCTGGGAAGACCTCGCAGAGCCGCAGCTGTGTTCCCCTCCTGCCGAATGGCCGGGAGCATCCTCTGGACAAGGACTGGGAGGCACAGGACCCCACGCTTCTGCTCTGAGCCTGTCCTCCAAGGACAGGGGAACCCCATGAGCCCTAGATGGGTTTTTCATTTTCTTTTTCATTCTTTTTTTTTTTTTTTTCTTTCTAATATAAATAAATCAATGCTAAAAGGAACTTGGGGTCGGATGGAGCCTTGCTGCACCTTTCCATCACGGCTGGGCTCAGGGAGGGCTGACCCGACAGCCTTTACGTGCCACATTATCCACGTGGAGCTGAGCCACCAGGGACACCAGAGCCCTGACAGCCAAATGCAAGACAAATAGGGGCTGTTTTAATTTCTGGGCTGCTCCTGTGGGACAGCTGATTGTTGCTAGCTCCATCCCTGGGGACAGTCCCCGGCTGGCAGCTGCTGCAGGGGATGTGGTCCCCTGCCCACTCCAAGGTGCTCAGGTGGCATTTCCTTACAGACCCCAAAGCCATGGCATCTCATCTCCCACAAAAGTGCCCAGACACCCATGACCTGGCTTCACACCCGCCTTGGACCCTGCAAGCAGAGGAGTCCAGCAGAGCCAGCCAAAGTGCCTGGACCCAAAAAGCAACTGAACCCCCCGGGGCTGGAGCAGCTACACCAGGAATGCTCCGGTGGGCTGCCAGCCAAACCCTGCACTCCTCTGGCAGCGCCGTGCTGGATGGTTTGAATTGGGTATTTTGCTCCTTCCATCAATTTTTTTTTCTTTTTTTTTTTTTTTGACCCGGTTTTGCTCCTCCACAGGCCCTTTTTCTTTTTTTTTTTTTTTGCCTCGGTTCTGCTCCTCAGCAGTCCAAGCACACCCATCCCTTCTTTGCAGTTCCCATAGGCATGTGATGGACCCACACTTCCAGCCATCAAATAAATAAAACAGAGTTCAGGAGCTTGCATTGTGCAGGTGAGCAGTTGCAAAGCAAAGAGCGAGAGAAAGCTCAGCCCCCTTTGCTCCTTGGCACGACTACAGGTGTGGGACCTTACCACCAACGTCTTTGGAGCTTGGGAAAACCTGGGATTTGGGAACCTTACTGACAGCAACACAAAACCAGACCATGAGCCCTGAGGATCTGAGCTCGAAGCTGAGACACGGAGTGCCCGAGGGAATTCACACCAGCCCTATCACACCCCAGTCCCAGCTGTACATCGCGCCTCGCAGCGAGGAGCAGGTACCACAGACGTGGGGATCCTGCATCCCACAGATGCGGGGACACCCCAGTCCCCCTCCATCCCAACAGAAAACCAGCCCAGCCCCGCTGCCGTAACATGGACCGAAGATCTTCTGCTAAAAGTTTCTCCCCCAAAAAACCCCACTGCATTTCAAAGCCGTTCCTCCTGCCAGCACGGCTATTTGTACAGCATCAAGCGCTGATGCCATTTAACAACCCACTCCCTTTTCCTGACATCAGCCTAAGCCACGCTGCCAAGCCAAGCAAACCCGCTGCCCGACAAATGTTACTTCTCATCTTTCTCTCCTCTCCCCCCAGCCACCGCCACCACCACCCCTCAAAGGGACTGAGTACAAATAATTCAGCCTCTGCCACGCGGACTGGTTTTAATCAAAGGATTTGCTGGGTTTCTACTGCGTGGGACACCTCATTAACAACTTCACACCTTTAAGAAGAAAAGAAAAAAAAAGTGGTATTATCCATTTCAGTGCCTAATTCCGGTACCCAGTGTTGTGCACCAGGGTCCCCTCCCAGGACAAGTTTTATTTTGGTGGGGAACAAAATAACAACAAGATGAAAAACAACAACAACAACAAAAAGCATTGCTGGGCTGAAAGGGCTTAGAGAGCGGCAGGAGCGTATTGGTCAGAAAGGAGATTAGAGCCTAATGAAATTTGTCTTTGTGCGTGTGTCTGTTTCTCTTTTTTTTTTTTTTGGGGGGGGGGGGTTTCTTTGTAAAAAGACAGGCTTATTAAAATGCAGGGGGAACCCCAGACAAAAGACACTTCTTAGGGTCCAAAGGCATGCTTATTAATGTGGGGGTTTTTGTACAGAGTGTGCCAGTTTTAGGAGGTTTTGGGTATTGTTTGGGGAGAAAAAAGCAAGCCTCACTGATCATTTTCTTTCCCAGTTTTAATCACAGCAGCTGAAGCAGGCAGGTGCTGTGATTCAGAGCCTGCAAAAGAGGGCAGGAGACGGGGGGGGGGGGGGGGGAAGGGAAACATCACGGGGAGAGAAAAAAACTCATCTGCAGGATGGATTTTTACTATTTTGGCTCATTATGTTGCAACACAGCAGCACAACCATCCAGAGGGATGGTTTGCCTTCATAGGCTCTTAACACTGGGAAAATAGGATGATGGCACAATGCACATAGAGCTTTTGCGTGGCCATTGGGGACAGATGGACTATGACAGTGACGGCAGCCCAAGCACACTGGCATGAGCTTGGGGAAAAGGAGGAGAAGTACAGATTTGCCCCTGTCCTAAGGAGGACCCTGGTTGTCGTGGTTTTACCCCTGGCTGTCAGCAAAACACAACAGCCTCTCGCTCACCCTCCCCTTTTCTGGGGATGGGGGAAAGAATTAAAGGGGTAAAGGGAAAAGAGACTTGTGGGGTGACATAAGAACAAATGAATAACTAAACTACAATAATATTGGAAGTCTATGATAGTAATGTATACAAATATACAAATGAGTGACACACAGTGACACTGCCCACCACCCGATGACCAAGGCTCAGCCTGTTCCCAGCTAACGATCCCAGAGAAGAGAGAGTCGTGAAACCACGATCCCGGAATGGAGATAAGAGCCCAAGTGTCTGAGAGACCGAGATGAACCCGAGAGGGGGTGACCTAGAGGGAGACAACCCAGAGCAAGAGAGAGAACTTCCAGACAGAGCCTCATCTATACACTGGCCATGCCGTGCATGATATGGAACAGACCATTGGCCAGTTTGGGTCTCAATCCTAAACCCAAGGTCAAATCCTGGGCTGGTCACTGCTTCTCCTGCCCCTGCAGACACGGGCACAGCAGAGAAGCTGGAAAGTCCTGGACTGTCCTGGCAGCAGCTCTGCCCATCAGTGTGTGATCAGCTTCTCCTCAGCACAAACCCAAACACAGCCTCACACTGCTGCTGTGAAGAAAGTTAAGAGATGGGTCCATCCAGCCACCTTTTTTTTCCACACTGCTTGCATGTTTCCACCTGCTACGCTATGAAAACTATGAGAAAAATCTCATGTGTTTTCTTATGAGATTTTTCCTTCTGAGAAGATGTGGGAACAGGTCTCATGCTGCCTCAGCCAAGAGAAGAGCATACGGAGGGGAAGCACCGAGGAGGACGCAAATGGAGGATGGAGCAGTGAGCCCTGGGAACCAACCAGCACAGGGAACCCAAGGAAAAGCATCCCGGAGAGGCACAGCTGCAAACTCCCTTGGTAATAATTTTTCACTTTGTGTCTGACCTAAGATCACTGCAGCAAAAACCAGCTCTGATGCTGAGGATAAAATACCACACGCTACCCCCGTTACTGAATAATTCATGTGAATTATGGCTCTATGAAGTATCTGATGGCTATATAGAAACACAAGGAACGACAATACAACTCACTATAAGCGTGTAACAGAACACCACCCAGCTTGTTCTGCAGAGCCCCAGAGACAGTCACAGCGCGCACTCAGCAATGCCATCCTATCAAGATATAATAAATTTGTGCGTTATATTTACTTATGTCTCCAGACAAAATTCTGCCAGCATCTCCTTTACCTCCTGCAGGTGCAGGAGCAGAGCAGACCATAGCAAACATCTTTGTTTTCTAAAACCCCTGCCATCGCCCACCCACCCCTGCCAGCCCGATAAGGCACCCCAAGGGCGAGAGAAGCAGAAAGCTGAGGCTGGGCTAAAAATTGCTTAATAAGCCTGATTGTTTTCACCTTTGCTTGGAGGATATTTTAATGGAAATCAGATGGACTGCATCTGGGGGTAGGAGTTTGGCTCAGAGAAGCAAGAGCTTCTTCCCCTGAGGCTGGCGACAGCTCCAGACCCTACAAAATCTTCATTGTTACTGCACTCATTATATCACAGTGCTGCTCGAATGCCCCCCTCTAGCTGAGCTCCCCTGTTAGTACCAAACTGCACAAGCACCTAGAAGGACACGTTCCCTGACAGCTCACAGACAGGAAACACTTTGATGGATCAAAATTTACATGATAATAGCATTAACAAAATACCTGGGACAGTTCATCTGTCATCATGCTGGACGCAGTAAAGGAGGGACCCTCTCGGTCAGACCCACAGCCAGCAGCGAATGGGGCAGGTGAAGGAGCTCCAGCACTAAGGAGGATCTTGGGACTTGCTTTAGTACAGGTCAGAGGAGGATCAGCTGCCTGGCAAAAGCCATCTAACATCTTGGGAGTACATCTCCCACCCCAAAGCATGCAGAGCTCAGGGGTTGTGCTGAAGGGTCAAGGAGAAGATGGAGGTTTTAACAGTGGCGCGTGGTTTGCATGGGGTTCATCTGCTTTCTGAAGGTCGTCTTGTCTAGGTTTTCTCCAGCACAGCACGTAGATGGTCTTTGCAAGAGTTAATAAGCTGTCAGAGGGCTCTGGGCAAAACCACAAGGACTGGTCCAAGTAACTCAGGCCCTGCTAAGTCACAGGGAAAGGCTGCAGATGGTAACGTTGAATATCAGCCAACTTAAAATGGGTATATATTTATATTTTTATACATATATGGAAGAGAAATACATATATTCATATATATATATATATAATCACAAACACACAGCACT
>NW_010097581.1:50912-64301 GCF_000699245.1 Pterocles gutturalis
AACGGTAAGATTTTATCCATATTCAAAGAAAGGATGGATATTTATGGTAGGAGCTAAGCCATCCCAAGTTAGGGATTTCTCCACACTCCAAGGGGCACACGGAGCTCCGTCCGTCTGAAGGCAGGAAGAAGCGTTGTTGGCTAAATGCCGCCGTGGGGATTATTTCCACCTTCTCCTGGAGGCTGCCAGCTGGTGGCTGTGGGAAGCCGGACCAGGTGGACCACGACCACTGCACAACCCCAACCAGATGCACTTCTGGGATGCTTTCAGGCCCCAAGCCCACCCCCAGCCCCGTCCGCCCGTGTTATCCAGCCCCGCAGCCCACCAGATGGTGCTCTCGGTATTAGTTAATACTGAGTTCATCCGCGCCTCCAGCACAGGTGGGGTGCCGAGAAACACCACCAAGAGCAACAGATTTTTGTGCTGTCCTAGAGCACCAGCTAAATTGCACAGCTTCATCCCATGCTTAACGTGGTCCAAAAAAACATGGTTTTGAAGCATCTGCAAGTGATGGTGGGTTACAGGCACCAGCATGCACCTTCAAGCCCAAATGCAACGCATGGACCTTTGGCTGTACCACGGTGTTGAGCCAAAGCCCTGGGAGAGGTGGGGAAGCAAAGGCGGTGGGTATAGTGGAGTGTGCCCCAACACTCAGGACATTGACCCACACACCAATGGACCTGGGAGCTCATTGGGAACCCTCTGGTGTACCATCCACAAAGATGATGAAGGGAATGGAGCATCTCCCTGCTGAGGAAAGGCTGAGGGAGCTGGGTCTCTAATTTGGAAAAGAGGAGACTGAGGGGTGACCTAATTAATGTTTATAAATACGTGAAGGGTGAGTGTCAGGAGGATGGAGCCAGGCTCTTCTCTGTGACATCCAGTGACAGGACAAGGGGCAATGGGTTCAAGCTGGAACATAGGAGGTTCCACTTGAATGTGAGAAAAAACTTCTTCACGGTGAGGGTGACAGAGCACTGGCACAGGCTGCCCAGAGAGGGTGTGGAGTCTCCTTCTCTGGAGACATTCAAAGCCCGCCTGGATGCGTTCCTGTGTGATCTGATCTGGGTGTCCTGCTCCGGCAGGGGGATTGGACTGGATGATCTTTCGAGGTCCCTTCCAATCTCTAACATTCTGTGATTCTGTGATTCATCTCTTGAAGGCCTCCTCCACAGAACCATTTTCTTGAACTTTTCTGGAGCAATGCCCCACAGCCGAGAGAGCTGGCTGGGACATTGGCAGATGCTGGTGTTTGTGCTTGCTAGAGATACGAAATGTTTTCCATTTGAGGGCAAATGTAATAGCCGGGACAGGTTGCGCAGGGGCATCAAAGGATCTCTGTTGCCCAATGTGAACAGCTTGCACTGACATCCACCAGCTGTGAGTTCTGATGAGCTCTGAGGTCCCCTTCAGCCCTTGTTTCTCCCCAGTTGTCTACCAGAGGAATGCCTGCAGTTCCCGTGTCCTTTGCAGACTGTGATGCTCATCACTAAACCAGGTCCAGAGAACTCAGTTAATGTCGCAGGGCTGATCCTGAGGCTGTTTCTTTGGCCTAGCAGGATGGACTGTTTTCCTCCTGTGTTTCTGCCCTAATGAGGCTCTCTTTAATTTCTTCCTAATAAAACTTAGGGCAAAGGGGAACATTTAATGTGCAGTTAAATAAAAACCAGAAAGCGTACCATGCTGGTTGACTTCCTAAAACCTAAGTGCATTTTCTACAGTCATTCATGGGACGCCAGCAATGAAATAAAACCTCAAGCACAGAAGCCTGACCAGTAACCAAACCAGCAGCTAACTCTGTGGCTTTTGCTTTTTACCAGTAATGCATTTTTATCGCTCAGAAGCCGGAAAAGGGGGAGCATTAAAGGCTGCCAGCGTGGGTACACGGGAACGCTCTGGCCATTTACACCCATAATGAGTTTTGCTGCCTCTGAGCAGAGCACAGGTAATAGCAGATCATAAAGCAGGTTTACCACCCGAATTGTCAGCCTCTGCAGGTTCCTAAAAGCCTGTTCAAATGAGCACTGTCAGATTTGCCTGGCTTGTTTGAAACCACTGCTTTCTTAATGGTTTAGTGGAAACCTCTGTTTCTTCCTTCATTGCAATGGGTGAAAATCAGGAGTGGAGCAAATGGAGCCAACCTGGTCTTGTTTAAGAGAAGAGTCTGGCCAAAATCACTTACATTTGATGATGTTATTTGTTTGCTTCATCCAGAGCTGTCCCATCAGCTCGCTGACTGGTTATAAAACTTTTCTGTTTTATGAAAACTGCTTAATAAAGCATCTCCATGTTCGACAGGGTTAATCCAGCCCTGGGATGTGTTTTCCAAGCATTGTGCCTGGAAAACTCTCTGGGGCTCAGGGCCTCTTCCTGGGTGGAAAGAGCCACCACTGTGTCTCAATGGCTGAACCTCCCCGTGACCAAGGGGACAAACAGCCCCCACTCTGCTTGCTCCCCCCTGCAGGAAACTGCCCAGCAGAGCCATGGGTTGATCAGGGAAAAAAGATTCCATCCCTGCTTTTCTTTTAGGATATGCAGCGGTGCTGGGGATGTCTCCAACAGCCTTTATTACAGAACCCTCTGGTTATACCACCTTTCCAAGCAAAAAGGGCTCAAGAAGGTGGGCAACACTTTGCAAAAGAGAAAAAAACCAACAAAAAACCCCAATGCATTCGCTGCTGTGGTTTCAGGACCACACAGGGCATGGAGAGCATCACTTCCCAGCCTTTCCCCATCCCCATGAGCCAGCATCCCTGTCCCTGGCATGAACATCTCCTCCAAACCTCCACCAAGAGCAAAAAGTGCTTTTTCTGCTCAGCCTACACCCAAGTTTCTCCTCTTTGACCCAGCCGCTGGGAGAGGGGAAAGGATTGTGCTGGTTTGGTGGGTGTCCTGTGGGTTTTACAGGTTGCTTTGCCTTGGTTTTCTCTGCTCCCTCAAAGACACACGGGGCACATCACCACCAAAAGCAGCATCGCTGCGGCAAAGTTGATGTGTCAATGTTTTCCTTCAAAATTTGGCCCCTGAGAACAGAGTGGCCAAGTGCCGGGGATGCAATTGTTTCAGTCTGAGGTGTGTGAAGCTCCTTGAAGACTCATTAATAATTTTAAGAAACAACAATAAATCTGCTTGGAGCAGTCTATCTTTGGTCTTACCTTAATGGAGAGGCAGGAAGGCTATGTGGTCCTACGCCATAGTCAGAAGGGTGCATGCAGCATTTGGCCTGAGGGAAGATGCGCAGCTAATTAAGAACAAGATGTTAAAAGCACCAAGAGGTCAGTGAGGTTAAGGGCTCAAGCTCAGACTTGTCCCGAAGGATGGTGCCCAGGGCTGTGGACCACCTCTGCAGCATCCCACAGAGCTCTTGAAGCAGGGCAGAGTATGTGTTTCTGCACATTTTATTTAAGAACCATTTGAACTTCTGGAGAACCCAACTCCATCATGCACACATGCTTTTTCATTTACAGCCAAGAAGAGAACAAAAAAAAAAAGCTGCAATTCAATTGTTCGTTTGGCGCTTTGATTTCGATCCATTTTCCTTGCCTTTGTCTGTGTGGGAATGTGCATCTGTGGGAACGCATCATATATTTTAATGTTTTCTGCATTTGTTTAGTGGGTCCCCTTCTGAAGCCTTATGGACCACCATGGGCTGAGAAACTGGGGTGGAAGATCCAGAGAGACAGCCGCACGCAAACCCTGTGTCATCCCTTTGAAGCCCTTTGGGCTTCCATGGCAGCCAGAAGTCATTAGTGAGAGAAAGGGATTGCAAGAGCCACGCTGGCTCACCGTCAGCGCTTCCCGCTGACTTTGAATAACGCGGAGCTGAGCCAATACTGAGCGCTGCTGGAATTACAACGCCAAACATCCAGCTTATTTATCGACCATGCTGCAGAGCTCAGAGATGGTTCTCCACAGCCAGACTCACGCTGCTGACCTCGTAGTGCTTTAGTACCAAAACTACTTAGCCAAAAATATACCAGGTGTTCAGCTGAACTGGCCACATCGTCCCTCCTATGCCACCGTCCCTTGAGGTCAGGGTGGCTGTAGGCTCCAATTTACTTAACAGACCAAGGTCAAGGAAGACCAGCACAAGCAAGAACTACCAAGTGACTTTATGCAGCTCCTAGATTTGCAGAGAAACGGATCAAAATGCTCCTTCTTACCTTACTAAACCTCTTGATCTGGGGTGCTCAGCCTTGGTGACCAGGACCACTCCTCCATCTCCATTCATTCAATGGCTCCTGCGGTATGATTTTGTGTTTCTGCTGGCTGTTTTCTCCCCTCTCTATAAAGCAAAGCAGGTAAAATTAAAGTCACTTGCCTATTGCTTAATGTGCCAACTCTGCTGCGCCTTCCCCATAAGTAGATGCTCCCTACCACTGGAGATGTCACCTTCCCAGAGATGCTTCCCATGCCTGGGACAATTCTTCTTCCCCTGCTGGACTGAGATCAGGTGCGTAGGGTGCCTGGAAGAGATTACTTCAGGGATATTTTGGAAGTAAAGCAGGGAAGGAATTTCACATTTACAGCCTGGGAAAATACAAGCATTCTTCTTGCTTTTTCCCCTCTAGGCACAGCTTTGAGATGCACATTTCTCTGCCTGTTTTTCTTCTGCTAGCTTGCTTTTTTCTCCCCTCTTGCTTCTCCCCCATCCAACCCACCTTCTTCCTCCCTCAATATTTCTTAGCAAAGTTACTATTTTCCAGGGCAAAGACTGTGGCCATCACTGAGGTCGGAAGGGACCTCAGGAGGTCTTTAGTCCAACCTCCTGCTCCAAGCAGGGCGAGCCTCAGAGCTGGATCCCGTGTTTTGCATGTGGTTATCAACTCTGCCTTAGAAAGGGGAGCACAGACACGACAGCAAGCTGTGCTTGGGACAAACCGCTAAAATTCCCAGAGCAGTTTTCTAACAGTGAATTTCAATTCATCCAAAATAATTCAACAGGCGGGAGAATTTTGATTTTGAAGGAGTCAGACAGCAAAACCTCAGAAATATTTACATTTGAAACCAAAAGCTTCATTTTCATGTTGGTTGTTCTAGCCTTCCCTTTCGTTTTGAAGCCCTTGTTTTATATCTCTTTACCTGGCATTCAGGCAGAAACCAAACTGTCCGCTTCAATAAGGTGGCTCCCATGTTTCTGAGTCTACATTTCACAAGACCTTCTGCTTAGTGAAAAAACTTTGAATTTTCTTCCTGATCTGGAACAAGAGCATGTAGAAAAACATCAAAAAATTTCATTCCATGCAATGGGAATCTGACTTTCTGGATGGCTTTTGTTGGTGTCAAGAAGGGTGGCCGGCTGAGACAGCCCATGAAGGCTTTGGAAGCTCACACAAAGGCTCTGAGCTGGCAACGCGTCCCCCAGTCCTTCCATTGACTGCCAGCATCGTGCGGATGGGATTTTTCAGGGTTCCCTCAAAGAATCGAATATACAGCTCCTAAGACGCCTCAGGCCTCTGGTTCTGCTAGACTCCTTTTGAAGACTCCTAGCCCCCTTTTTATTTTATTTTTTTTTTCCATTCTGCTTTAGATAACCAGAGCAGGCCTCTCGCTCATGGCAAGCATTGTTAAACGCATCACCTCCCACCAAAAGAAGCGAAGAAGAGGGGAAAAAAAAAAAGCCACATGAAGATATTAAAACAAGAAACTGTAATGTCTACAAACTGCTCAGAGAGTTCGTTCTTAATTCACATATCCCTATTTGCTATTTAAAATGGCTATTTAGCTATTTATGGTGTTGTAAGCAATCACTCTTGGTTTCCGCTCAGCCTCAGATGGATGGCCCATATGTCTCATGCTGTACTTCAGTAGGAGAGAGGGGGAAAAAAAAAATAAAAAGAAGAGAGGGTGTAGAAGTGAACAGACCTTTTTGGATGACCACATCTGGTCCCCATGTGTAAGCCCAGCCTCGTGGAAAGCCTGCTGACAGAGAAAAGCTGCATGCTGCGGTTCTAGACAAGCTGCTTTTACAGATATATTATATACATACACATCCATCTTGTAATATATATGTGCAAGTACATATATACAGATAAGACACTGAGCACGAAAGAGCTTTCAATATTTTCTTTTCTGAAGCCTGCAGAGCCCACTTGGCCAGATGCAGACCACTGGGCAGCACTGATTTATCATGAAGTGAGGATGCCATTCCTATCGCGCTGCCGGACAGCGAGCGGCTGGGGAGCAAGGAGGAACACCAGATACCCCCAAGTCTGGCAGGGACAGACCTGGGACAGAAAGCAGAAGGAGCGATGTGAAGCGTTGGACATTTATGTGCCTCCTGCTTTAACTCAAGACCTCCAACTCACTTATATTTTCCCCCTTATTTGCTTTCCAGCCATCTTGCTCTCATCAGCTGGGGAAATCCATGCCACCAGCTGCGAGTACATTTTTTTAAGGCTGCTTTAATGCTGACACCCCTTTTCTGAAGACCAGAAGCTTCTTTCTCCATCTCCACGGCAGAGTTGGTGTCTCCTTTCCCTAGCACCCCAGGACCCCCATCTTGACTGGGACAGAACAAATGACGCTGCTGGGATGCTATGGCTGATCAGCAGGACATCTTTAACCTCTTATTAATTTGGATGGCAAACAAAATAAACAGGAACAAAACCACCTTGTCTCCTTGCTCCCAGCATTCCTCTCCCAAGGAACCCATGCTCAACAGGATATTAAGGAGGGAGCACGCCATGAATGTGCGAGCACTGGTGACGACCTGGTGCTGTGCTGAATCGGGGCCAACAGCCTCCGAATATTAAATCCTTGTCAGAGGAGAGATCACTACGGGGACTGAAATACACTTGGATGGGACAAACTGGAGCCTGAAACGGGTACTGGAAGGAGCATTTTCACTGGGCGAGACCGCAGATTTGTTCATTGCAAGGCCAAAAGGCATCCATGTATTTCTGTAAATCGGAATTTCTGCGGCAGCCCAGTAGGGAGCGGGATAAAGCACTTATTTCCCTTTCTGCTTTCACATTGGGATGAGTGTCCAACATCCCTGCACCTTTCTGAGCCCTCATCCTCAGGAGACCTCCTGCACAGCCGCATCCAGCAATCTGTGCAGCGAAGAATTAACTTGCTCCACCATGCAGACGCACACAGCAAACCCCAATAACCCATCCTAGAGTGAGAAACTCCCTTTGGAAGGGCACATCTAGCACCGAGCCAAGCAGTCTCAAGCCATGGAGCTTGAGATCCATCCTGGCTCCAGCCCCCCAGGCAGCTGACTCAGGAACTATTCACACTTGTGCTATCAGAAAGATTTCATCTCATCCCCCAGTTCTCCACCAGCCAGGGCTTGGAGGGGGCTCTCAGACTTCCCCGCGGGGGGAGCGGCTCCTGCGGGTGCTGTGAATCCTCACCCCACCTTCGGGGATAGCTAAAAGCACCAGCACAAGCTCACATTTCCCCCCTGCCATGCCACACAGCAGAATACACCAGGCACCTAATACCCTGTGGGATATTTTCTGGTGGGATGGGGATGTCACAGCCCAGCTGCTGCCCTTTGCAGGGACAGGGATCTCGCCAGTCTCCTCTTTGCCAAACCCAAAGTGGGATGGGTGGGAGGATGAGCCAGTTCTGTGCAAGCCCAGGGGACAAACTGGTGTATACTAAGACTCTCACATGGGAAAGAGGATGGGCAGAGAGAAGGGGGCTGGCCGTTGGAAAACAGCAGAAAAAAAATAAAAGAAAATTAGTGGAATTAGCAGAAAATGTTACAAAACACCACCCACTTCCTTCCACAGCCAGTGACTGCAAGACTTTCCTCCCCATCTATCACACCAGTTGGGATTTTTATTCCCCAACCCATCGTTGAGCTGTGCAGCAACGACCTGGAGCAGCGGGTCTGCCCAGGCTGGTTTGCGATGTGCCCAGCAACCTGCTCCGACCCAGCAATCTCGCCTTGTGTTCATGTTCTCCATCCCCAGCAGCACTGAGCTAGCCTGCTATGGAAACTGAGTCCAGAATGAGCATCAGCGAGGATGCCGGCTTACCCATCTTCTGCTTTTCGGGAGAACCCTGCTCACAGTTCCTCTTTGTGCCAGATTGGAGCAAAAGGGCTCAAGCCTGGTAACTCACCGCTTTTCTCTGCTGGAGAGTGTCACATCTTCCTGTGAAAAGCCACCACACTTTGAGGCCCCAATTAAAACCAGAAACTTTTTTTTTCCTGCTTTTTTTAAAGGCCCTGAAGATGATCTCTCAATAAGGCAATGATAAATACCAATGACTATTGAATATTTAAATTAGAAGCTGCCATTTCCCGTAAAAAGAAAAAAAAAATCCCCAAAGTTTGTATTTCCCCCTAGCAAACTCCAGAACTGTTCTCAACATTTTCTTGAATTTCACAAGTCAAATCAGTCTAGTCTGAAATACCGTATTTCCGCAGCATCTGCCATTATTGAACACACCGGTTCAATAAGCTTGCTCACGCTCATAAGTGAGCAACACGTATTAATTGCTGCGAGCTCCTTCCAGGGACAGGAGCATCGTTCCACAGGGGTGTTAAAGCAAACACTTCCCAAGTGTTTGCTCTTTTTTCTTTCACTACAGAACACCAAGTCAATGACCCAGCCCCACGTTGTTCAGAAGTTACGTCAGTATTACATTTTATTTTCTTTAGATCAGGCCATCGCTCTTACAGCAGGGGGAAATTTCTGTGGCTGGAAACGCTAATGAGAAGCAGGGTTTGAAGAAACGGTCCTTACACCCCAGGATGGGTGTGTTTGCAGCGTGGTGTGGACCCTCCACTTGGGAGCGGGGGGCTTCTTTGGGAGTTCATCGGAGGCGGAATCTGTTCATACATTAATTTCTTTTCATTGCCAAAGAGCACATGCAAGTTCCTCCACCTTTCCGTAGAGGTCAACTTTGCTCAGCCAAAAGCAGAAGCAATTCTGCAGAATGTACAGAGGAGCTGAAAAGATGTCAGGTTCCGCTCCCTGCCCCGCCCCCCCCCAACCCTGCTCTACGCTATGGACAGATCTGGAAACGGGTGGTTAGCAAGACAGAAATTCCTGGGGATCATCCCAAACAAAAGCTGTTTTCCCATTATAAGCAGACTGAAACTAAAACTACAAATCCAACCCTCTTAAAAACTGAGCTGAGGTTTGGATGAGACTCCCCGAACCCGGCTCAGTTGACTGCCATTTTCATGTGGGAACCCAAACCAGATCAGTTTCATAATGCTGCTTCAGATGTGGCTGAGAAACTCTTGCAAGCGACACATATTCCCATGTTTTCCTGCTTGCAAAATGGCTGCGAGTCCAGGATGGAGCCAAGAAGCATGAGGACCGCTAGCAAAATCTGTCAGCATCAAGTCTAGGGACATTTCTCAATGAAGTTACGAGCCGTTCTGAAACCTAATTCCCAACCAAACTACACGGCGGCAGCTTTCTGGGAGGCGAGCTCCAGCATAAAATTTGGCATCCTTTTGGAAAGATGGTTTTGGAGGCAACCGTTTCCCTCGCTTGCTTGGCTCTCCTTCCCGTAACTGCTGTTAACGTTCCAGTCTGTTTTGCAAGCTGCAAAACATTTCCCATTTGCAAACTGAGCAAGTTTTAATTGCTCCCACAGCTTTGCCTGGAAGGGAAGAGCCAACCCTATTAATCAGATAACGAGAGCAAACGCTCCGAGTACCATACTCCCCAATACACAAGCCAGGGTATGAGCTCAAAAAATAAACCTAAAGCCCTATTTAGGTTATTTGAATATGCATTAAAACAAAGGAAAAATTTACTCTAGAGCCTTCTCTCCAGCTTTGGGTCTTACATACCCTCGGGGCTGCTTACATATACCCTATTACCTCTCTTTCCTCCATCCCCAGCCGCGATCTCTTCAACAAGGATCTTTGCCAAATAATACTTGTAGCTATAGCTGAAGTATAAAGTATACAAAGTTATAATACATTCAAATGAAGATTGGAAATAATTTCCTTACCAGAAGGAGCTATCCCAGTTTGTCTTCCTTTCCTTTTGATTATACAGCTCCGATTAGAGATAGTCAGGAAATGACAACGCCTTCAGAAAAATAAAACAAAAATTAAAAAGAAAAGAGAAGAATATAAAGGAAAAGGAAATTTTTTCATTTCCTGCCAAAAACAATCCCACAACTTTTCTGAGGTTTCAAAGGCTGGGTTACATTTCTTTCTTCTTTTCATTTTCTGTAGCGTTTTACCATAACAGATACGACTTTGCACATGCTCCTTGTTTTTAATCCAAACACAGGTCACTATAAGAATGCGCATACATTTTCTTCCAACTCCATATTTTAATTTTGAAGATGGATGGATACCAATGGAGCCACTAAAAGCCAACATCTGCCCTGTGATCTAGAGTAGATCCTGAGCACCTTTGAGAGGACTAACTTGGTTCTGCGTATTTATGACCAGACGGAAGAATTTTTGCCTTTTATAGCAAAAGTTTATCACTGGTGCTTTTTGATGAATCTATGATCCTATGATCAAACAACAATTGGTCAGTCTGTGCGGACAAACCTGTTGTTTTATCTTTGCTCTGGGCAAAACTTGGTGGGGACGAGGAGGAGAGAAGGGCTTTCTGATGGATGGAGATGAGACACGGCTGAATTACTGACTTCCACTATTAGATCAACCACACTATGGGAACAATGGGACCAGGTGGGTCCTTTGCCATGTCCTGACTCTACCAGCTTGGCATGCAAAACATCTAAGCTGTCTTATAAAAGCTCAGCCTTAGGATAGGCTTAAATCCTAAAAACCTTGACAAGTAGAGGCTGAATTTTCCATATCCACCAGAAACTCCTCCAGCTGCCTCCTGGGGCAGGCAGAAGCCCATCCTGCATCCTTTGAGGACCACAGCGAAGCCTGGGCACCATCTGTCCTAACATCATCACTCAGGAACAGCTGGAGCACTGATACATCATTGCAAAACTTTTTTTTTTCTTCCCCTACTTTAAACATTTTAGTATTGTATATAGTAATATAAATATTATTTAATACTCCACCCCTCCCTTCAAGTAGCATCAAGTGTCCCAGAAAACATAAGAGCTGGCACATAGCGATGGTTTCTCGACTTTCTCTGCACCACTCCCTATTTCACAGCCCCCACCAAGGCACCCTTTACTCCGCTCCCCACTAAATCCAACAGCCCCCATCTGTTTAACCCCCTCCTCTTCTGCTTCTGGAAGACTTTCCATGGGGTGCTGGTAGCTCCTGGCACATAGGGATGTTCAGGAAGGGGATGTGGCAGGGACTTGAGTTTCACAAGAAGGATGGGATTGGCAACCTGTTGGTTCCCGACAGTGGCTCTGTCAGAAGTATTTTGGCATGTAGGATCCCTATGGCTGAGGAAGGAGAAGATTTTCCTCTTCCACACTAATTTTCTCTGGTTTTCCACTACGAAAAAAAAAAAGAGGTTTAAAGAATGAAATGAAAGCAAAAGCAAAATAATTTTGCTTTTCTCACAAATCCCCCTTCTCCTTTTTCTGGTGGGGAGATGGAAAATCATATAGGAGGTAGAAAGAAAATAAGGAAAAAGCGTTACTTGGAATAATACTTTTTCCACATGAAAAAAAAAAAAAAAAACAAAACACCAACCTGAAAAACCCTTAACTTAATCAAAAAGAGCTGAATCGCCATGCCTCTCCTGGAGTCACCTCATCCCTCTAAGCCCTGCAGCAATTCAGACATTTGCACGCCTGCTCACGCCGCAGCCTTTGGGCTTTTCCACAGCACAATGGTTTGAACTGAAAAGGCAGAGGTTGTGGACGGAGAAAAGGCAGAATTGGATCCCTCCAAAGAGGAATACCGCCTTGTGGCAACTCAGAGGGCTGTAAACATCTCTCCGGAGCAAATGAGCTGGTGGTCTCCATCCAATGACGACAAACCTCCAACCTGCAGAGCCCCTGTCCCAAAACGCCGGCAGCTGTTGAATGTCCCAGCAGCGCCCGTGGGACAAGGAGAGTGCCCGGAGATGGGTTGCACGCAGAAGCCCTCGCCATCCCCGAGGGAGGGCGGAGGAGGCCAGCGCTATTTTGGAGGTGCACAGTAGCCCCCAGCATGATGCAGATGTCCCCCTGGACGTGTGCCAGGGGCTCCCTCGACAAACTGCTGGTTTTCTTTTAAGGTTTAACAGAGCTTCCCGAGAGAAAGGCATGTGAAAGAAATTAAGGACCGAGTCCAAGACCAGGCAGGATCTCATCAGCCAAGCTTCAATTCTGATGTCACATCCAATTGGCCGTCATCCCAAGATGGGATGTGCAACTCAACCAAGTCGAACTCCAGCCCATCAGCAGGGTGGGCTGTCCCACCCTAGGCAAGGCAGCTCCCCCAAGATCTCACCACCAGCCGAGGGGCTAGTAATGCCCACAGCTCTTGGGCCAAGCCAGTGACAGCTGCTCCATCCATCCATGAGACACCCCCAAACAACCTGAGTGATTTTCCCAACCTGTCACCAATCTATTTCATAGTGTATAGGGATTTCTGTAACTTGCCACGCATACAGAGATTTTATTTTCCCCTTCTTTTTCAATTACATGTTTCATTAACCGCCTGCACCTCCTGATTTGCTGATGACTAGCTGAGGTTTCCAGGCTGAAGAAATGGAGAAGGAAATAAAGCAATGATCTATTACCACGTACAGCTGCCATGGGATGATGCAAAACTTAATCAGTTGTTCGTAAAATGCTCTCAGTAGCAAGGAAGAAAAAAAAAATTGGAAAAAATAGCAATCCCCTGCTGAAGATAATTTCCACTCCATCTCCCTCTCAATTCTCTTTTAAAGAAATGCCTAGGGACATGGAAGTCCTCGAAGCGTGTCCCACTGATGACAGCTCTCGGCTCTCTGCTGGAGAAGGCTCCCAAACTCCCTCCAGCAATGCCACTGCTGATGCCCCTTCCCGCCGGTCCCCTGCCCACGGGGTCCCTTTACTTCTGGCCACACACAACCCCACTGCAGGCACAAAAGACACCTGTGACGACCAGTGGGCCAGGAGATGTCCCTCTGGCTTTGCCCAACAGTGAAGCATGAGCCATGGCAGGCTCCCAGCAAGACCTGGTGTTACTTGCATCAGAGACCGTGCTCTGAAGTCAACCCCTCCAGCCTTCCCTTGGTTTGCCTGGGGCTCATGAGTCCTCTCTGGGCAGCTCTGCCCATGATGGATGGGTTTGGTCAGCACTCCCCGGATGGGCTTTTTGAGGACAAAGCCGCCAGCCCCGTTTCTGCCAAGACCAGTCCCATCAGATTTGCTGACCTGCTGTGACGATCCTGCTGGGACTGACAGCTCTACATAGCTCTTCCTCAAAGAGAGGAACGGCAGATACACACGGACCTCTGAACAGTTCACCTCTGATGAACCGTGCATGCGAGGAGTGGCTTCAGTTCTACGTCGGTCCACCCACCTTGGCCCATCGCACTA
>NW_010097581.1:64332-69533 GCF_000699245.1 Pterocles gutturalis
GCATGCGAGTAGTGGCTTCAGCTCACCGTCGTCCATCCCCACTGCCCCGGCAGCATTAGAAGAACCTGGATGGTCCCACACTCGCACGTTCCTCCCTAATAATACTTCTCTGCTCCCCGCCTCAGCCCACGCCAATTGTGCACGATGTCTTAGAGACCACCCAGCTTGAGCTGCAGAGCATTCAGCAATGGATAAAAATAACAATTGCATTGAGTGAGGCTACACTCCTTGCCAGAAAAGATTAGCAGTGGGAAAATTCCTCCTTTAGGGAGTTCTGCAGCCAAGGACCGGCCCGTAGGGTTCATGACCGGCAGCATGGCCCACATACGTTTAACAGCTACAGGTAAAATGGGGGAAGAATTACGAGTCTAGTGACCGCCCCTATATCTTACTTTTGTCCTCATTGCTAAAAGGGAGAGTGTGGCCAGGTCAGCAATCCCGGCAGGATGGTAGCCAACTGGTACCGAGGTTCATTTGTCAAAGGCGTGATAGGGGAGCTGGTGATGGGACGGGAAGGCGCTACCAACGGGAGCATCATCCTTCCCTCCAGTCCACTTGTTGTTAGGAATAAAGCAAACCAAAACCAACCCCACCCATGGCAGGGGGGTTGGAACTTGATGATGTTTAAGGTCCTTTCCAACCCTAACCATTCTACGATTCTATTAGAGAAGGAGGAAGAATTGCCTCAGGTGTGTTTGTTAAACAGAGATTTTCACTGAGCATCTCCAAGGACAGGTCCATAGGTGGCCACCCCAATGTGCCAGGGAAGAGCCCGTTGTAGAATGAAGAGCCACGAAAAGGCAGGAGTCAAGCTATGGATTACAGAGAAAAATATTCCCTGGAGGTGAAAGATGAATGCTGACACTCCCTTCAAGTATTTTTCATCTTTGCAGAAATGAAAAGAAAGGAAGGAAGAATAGCCCTGAGACTTGTGTTAGATACGAGTGAATGAACTTGTTGCTGTGCTGACAGATGCTGCTGTAGCACCCAGAAAGGTTACCATGGTCTTAACCATTGCCCAAGAAGGTGAATTAGAGACCTCATGGCTTTCCTATCTTTGAATATTTGGAAGTCTGTTACAAATGCTTCTCTTCCTGGGGTATCTCAAACTCAAGGGCTGTTGAGCCCAGCCTGTTTAGAGAAGGTATTTGAAGGAGTCGGTTGTTCTGATGTGTGTAACTTTAACGATCCTCTTTGGAGGAGGATCTGAGGTGGGCACAGAGAAGCTCGTCCTCCGCACATCCAACTGTTTCCTGTGGGGCTTAAATGGTATGTCCATTCTCCAACCCTTTCCAACACTTGCCCTCAGAACGATTCAGGGAAGTCAATCATACGGCCTTGTACCTGCTTTGGCTGGAAAGAGCACTTCAGCACTGGACTGCAGAGGACTTTGAACTTTACGTGCAGAATTGGATTTTTCTGGCTGCCTTCCATCCTTCAAATCTAACCAGAGGCTACTTGGCTAATTTTACAGTGCAGTGTGGACACCACCTTTACGTTATATTAAAAAAAAAAGGACACGTCACATCAGAAACACAGCAAGGTCTTGCAGAACCATTAGCCTAGGATGCAGAAGGATGCATGAACTCCTCATGTATTCTGTTTGTTTTCTGCCTTTCATAGACCACAGAGTTCCCTCTCCCCATCTCCAGCCAGTTTCTAATCACTCCTAAGCAGCAGCCTTGAAACCTTGGTGAAGGAGCAGTAAAACCCTGGGACAGGAGAGCAGGCAACAGTAATATTTAGTCATTAAAATAATTTCTCTGAACTTCAGACTATTAGGAACCTGCAAAGAATTGCATGGGATGACAACTGTGTATAGATAACCATGACAAAAAATGGCTTCTTATCACCTTTCAAATTAATTAATGAATAAGTTCCGCCATCAAGCCTTCTCCTGGGAGCCCCGGGGCCTGGTTTTCCTGCTTTTGATTGATTTTACTTAATCACAGAGCTCGATAGTCCCTAGCAAACACCCCGCATGAATGGGGCTGCTGCATCACGCTTGACCTCCTTTGGATTCCATGCACGGGATGCCGCAGTGGTGCCACCCAGCCAGATGTTTCCAGCACCTTTTGAAAAGAAATGCGCCTTGTCTTTTATTGGACACCCTGGTAAGAGAGCCCACATGGAATGTAAACTCTGTGTGCAGAGATATATATATTCTCTCACTGTTTATAAACACGTGGAGCCCAGTTCTTCCCCCACGGGGGTTATATGAGCCCAGAATTTATCAACGCTGGAGAACACACTCCTGGTTGACACTGAAGAGAGCGAGCAAATTGTTTGCAGGAGAAGGAATAGATTAGGCAAGGAACCGCTGCTTTGCATATAGATTTGAATACACACACAACACGATATTTAGATTACTCGCCATAAACAAAACCGGCCTCAATACCCATAAGAGCAAACCTCGGATCCAGAGGGGAAGTCGGGGAAAATACCCTCGTCTTCCCCCGTGGGAAGGGAGGCTGCTTGGAGGGAAACACGCCCTTGGCAGCACTTGGACTTGGCAGCCGCTTTGACTGCTCCGAGCCCAGCCCTCACATCTTCTTTGCTGAAAGAGCAGAGCCAGGGTGTCACAAACCCTACGCCCACAGACCTGGAGGTGCTGCTGGCTTCTCACCAGTGTGTTCTCGCCCATCGGAAGCTCCAGGCTCCCTTTTCTTGCCACGTCTCCTGCCTTGCTCTGCTCCATCCCAGCTTTGCTGGTCCCAACAGCCGCCACAGGCAGATTGCTTGGCTGGGTCTATCTGCTCCCACCCAGCTGCCAGCCCAGCCCTCAGGACCTACAAAATCACCCTGCAGCGCTAATGGGAGCAGGCATGTGTGTTCTGTTCATGGGCGGAAAAGCACAAAAAACAAAGTACGTTCATTTGACAGCTGGCAAGCACATGGGTGGGGTAATGAGGATGGCTAGCATCAAGTGTTCCTACAAGACATCAGAGAATCCACTAACGTTTTACCATCAAAACATTTATGACACTTGCAAGGCTGAGCTCTTGGAACGATGCATTTTCTGGCCCCAGTACCGCTGTTATTGTTGAAATAACATGACTGTACTGGTAACGGAATAAAGCGTTCTGTAGATACATCAGCTTAGACCCACACGTATTTATAGATGTACACGCACACGGGAGGGGATAGATAAATATCTGTCGTTCGCAAATGGGCAGCTTTAGGAAACGGCAGGACACGAGGGAGGGGTTTGTTTAGAGAACAGTTTCCCCCTTCCTCCCTCCAAGCCAAGATCTCCAACATCTGCCGCCCATCACCTCCCAGCCGGGCCACAGGGGCTGCGAGCACGAACCAGGCACTGCACAGAAGGGTCGCGCTTTGGTGGGGCGTTCACTCCATTTCGGATGGATCAGCAGCACTAACCGTGCTCATCCCTGCAGCTTCTGCCTGCCAGGCTTGTGAAGGTCTGCCAGGGGGCTGCTCCTCTGCCACCTTGATTTAAAGCGTAGGGGAGACCTCCCACAGCCAAAATTGGCCAGAGGCAGGTTTAATCACCAGCGTGGGATCTCTCTCCCTCCATCCTTAGGCACCATTTCATCACTATATCTGAGAATGGTTGGGGATGCCTCACTCCTCTTATCCGTATTTAAATACTCTTAGAGAAGGAATTTGGGATCATCGAGCTCAATAGACCTCAAAATGTTTAGAAAAGCAGAGGGGGGAAGAAAAAGGGTAGATAAATATATGCACATACATTACACATACAAAAAAAAACAAACCAAAAAACAAAAAAAACCACCAAACACAAAACCAGAAGGAGGAGGAAGGAAAAGCTGTATGACAGCAAAGGAGCCGTTCTAGCACAAGGGGTGGGTGCACACACTGCTGGGAGAGAGGGAAGACAGAAAGGTGCAGCTCCTGAGCATCAGTGAAACCAGGACAGCCTCCCAAGTGTTGGGATGAGAGGGGGAGAAGAACTTTTTCCTAGGAATAAAATCAAACGAGGCCTCCTTCTTCCTTCCATTATCCCTGTGAGGGGATTTTGAGCTTTCTCTTTCTCTTACAGGCTGTCTGGGGGCATATGATGGGACAAAGATGTGGGGATAAAAAAAAAAAAAAAAAAAAAAACACCACCACTATCTGTACTTTTGGTAATCTTTCTTTGGAGCTGACTGTCTTGGTCCGAGCCCAAGATGCACCTTGCTTTTAGCCCAAGCAGACCACCACAAACAAGTCACGTTGGCTGCTCCATTAGAAGTGCAGACCAGAAGAGGAGCAAGCCGTCCTCAGGGGCACTGCCCAGCATCCCCAGAGAGGTGGCGAGAGTGAACCTGTTGTGAAAGCCAGCTAGAAAGCTTCTAAGGGAGAAGTTTTCCGATTTGGAAAGCACAAAATCAAAATCCTCCCCTGGACAATACCCTTTTTGTTTAAGGGAGAAAGTAGTCCTGAAAAAGCAGAGTTTTTCTGTTGGAAAACTCAAATAGCCAAGCCCTGGGAGACTGTTGAACTCGCTTTCCGCAGCCATCAGGAGGAAGGTGAGGCTGAGATACTCCACCCAGGAAAGCCTGTTAGGGAAAAAAACCCCAAAACTATTTGTTCCTTACCAATCTTCCTCCTCTTTCTCTATTGGAAGGAGGTGATGCTCTCAACGCAATCACCCACCTGGGAGCAGGGTCCCAACAGAGACCGCCAGCCCAGCAAAGCAACCTTCCCCTGTTTAATCAGCCTAACTCTCCTCATCCAAACCCTCCAACAACACTGCAGCCACTGTGGAGGGGAAAAAAGAGCCAGAACAAGGAAATCAGCTCTCTCATGCTCCAAAAAAGCCCTTGGGGCGGGGGGGAGGGTCAGGAGCTGCAGAGCATCGCAGTACATGGCCAGCACACACTACGAGAACTCGACGCAAGGTTTGGGGTTATTTTTGCATGGGATGAAACAAACAGCACCACCCAAATACACACTAATTAAAATAAATAAATGAATAAAATCTCTTTCCAGACCAGCCCAAGGCAGAGCTGGATATGTTCTTCTCCCAGTTAAAGCAGGGGATGTGGGGGAAGAACCTGGCTTTTGTACGAGCTGAGCACCACGCCGGATGATGCTGATGCAAAACTCTTGCCTGCACATCGCAAACACCCCGAGGTTAAACATGCCTCTGGGGCAGACAGACACCTCACCTCCTAATTCCCAAAAATCATGGACAGAAGAGTGGGCGCCATGGGATGGAGGGAGCAGAGCTAGGG
>NW_010097581.1:69564-75423 GCF_000699245.1 Pterocles gutturalis
AACCACTGTGAACCCAAGAGGATTTGCTCCCACCAAAGCTTTTGCACAGCGCATAGACAAGGACTCAGCCCAGGCATCACTTACTCAGTGACCCTCACTGTAAATTTGGGGCAGCCGAAGGACATGCACCCCAGGTCCTGCCCTGGGTCTGTCCGCTCCCTTGTGAAGCCAGCAGGACTTCTGCCAGCAATGCAAACAGCAGCAGGCTCCAGAGATGGGCTTCTCATCCAGACACTCAGAGCTGGTTTAACTCACAAACCCGGCAGGAAAAAAAAAAAAAAAAATCATTTGGTGTTTTTGTTGGATCTCTTTCTTGCCAGGTTGGTGAGTTAGATCCAACAAGCACTGCAGCCTGCACTAGACAAACAGAGGACTAGAGCAAGGATGATAAAAATAAGGGGAGGCTTCCCCTTTTTTAGTCACTGCATTGTCAGATTGCCTCCAGCTGCCTCCCAACCCAAATCCTGGGAGCCAGGATGGCAAGAAACAGCCAGCTGCTACCAAACCCCCATCCAGTAAATGCAAGGATTGAGAAAGAACGGAAAGAGAACAAAATGGAACCTGCCCAAGGATCCCGTTCTGGGCTGGGCAGCCCATGAGCTCGAGAAAGCCAGATAGAAGAGAGCCCACACAGACGCGTCCACAAAAGAAGGGGCTGCCTGGAACCACTGCACTTGGCCTCAAGACCCCAATTCCAGCCTCAAACCCTGCCTGGGGGATGGAGAAAGCAGCCAGCCAAAAGCAGAAGGTGGAAGGCTCTTTGCATTTTTCAGGTTGACCCACAGAAACAGCACATAGGTAACCCTAAAAGGCCCCTCTGGAAACGTCCCCAGGCTCCTACTCGCACGTTGCAGAGAGCTGGTATCTGATGGTAATGATGGAGATGGTCTTGAACAGGCTCCTGGACCAAGGAGAGACCGAGGAATCCACCAGCTACTCCTCTTCCAGGCTCTGGCACCCACAGGCACACTAGCTCAGCAGAAAATAAGTCTTCCCAAGGCAGGTGCGGGCAAGACAGTCTCTTGTAGCGCCGCTTCCCATGAACGTGAGTTGCTGAGCTGTGCTCAAAGCATCCCCTGTGACATCTGGGGTGGGTGGGACAGGAGAGAGGTAAACCAAAAGGGATGGAGAAATAGTGAAATAACTTCAAAAATAAAGTAGAAAAAGCAGAAGAAATACATTCTCAGAGCAGAAGGAGCAGGCTCTGTCTCCTCCCCAGCTCTCTCCAGTTTCCCCAGGTGCACCCACTGATCACACCCAGGGCTGGTGAAGGACAGCTCCACAGCTGCCTCCCTGATCACTTTGGGATTTTCACATCCCCCTCTCCCCTTCCCCAGCCCAGCAAACCCAGCACGTCCTGTCTCTGAGTACCCACCTCCACCATCCTCCTCCTTGGACACAGAGCCAAGATGTGCCCTCAGTGCTCAAGACCCAGGACCACCAAAGCTTTATTTACTGGCAGGTTCTCACCACCCTCCTCCGAGAGGCTGAAGGTCTCAAAAGCCCCCAGCCCCAACCCCTGAGACCCCATTGCGCTTGCTACCGACTGAGCATCTCCTGGACCAGCACCTCCTGACCGAGGTCTCGGATGCCACCAGGACCCAATCCAAACAGACATTTTTTCTTGTGGGTTTTAAGACTGTACAGGTTCCTCTCATTTCTAAAAGATCACAGTGATATCCCTGCTCTCTATGCCAAGCTCAGGCTTACCTTGCACGTGTCCACGGAGCCTTCCTACACGCAGGTGATGAGACCCACCATGGGCTGGGCAATAAACAGGGTGACCCCCATGCCATCTCCTGAGTGACGCCACGATCTGAGATTGACTGTAACGAGGAATCGCCCATTTCGTACCACCGTTAGCAAGACTCGGAGCATCATTTAATTGCGTGGTCCCTTGAAAGCTCAGAGGAAGAGCATGAACGTACCTCCCAGCCTTTCCTCAGGAGTCTTGAAATACCACCTAAGAACCAACACCATTGCTGACATTTCAACAACGGGGGAAACTGAGGCACGGGAGGTGACATGACCGTTCCTGCTCACCCAGCTGGCCCCTGGCAGAGAATCCATCTCCCCAGAGGTATGGTCCAGTCTGAAACCCACAGGACCAGACACGGGGTCATTTCTGCAGCCACCTGTAGTGAGCATCCACCCGGGGAGACCCACCCCAAGCATTCCCATGGGAACAAGCCGAGCCCGGGGAGTTAATACATGGGATTTTCCAGAGTGCTCCCATGGGAGCCAGGCAGCAGCAGGCACGGCTGCTCGCTGGTCTCCCAGCATCACTCTGCCCAGAGAGGTTTAATGCTGGTGATTCGCATTTCACCCAAGAGAAAGGTGAAAAGCTAGATGTCTCCCCCCTTGGTGGAGAGATACAGAGCCCTGAAGTTCCTGTTCATAAAACCGCAATCAGTGCAAGCGCAAATTGGGCAGGATCAGTCAAGAGTAGGAACTACCATTGAAATTTTTTTTTTAATTAAAAAAAGAAATGCAATTTAAAACCTCTCTGGCTGCTGAGCTTTCATAAAAGCTTTCCAAGACTGCATTTCTATGTTGCATGTCACCACGGAAGACACACAAGACGCAGCAAATTCCCCCAAGTTAATTTGAATTATGCCACAAACCAGATGTGTTCTGTGGTGCACAGAAACCTTTTTTTCTTCAATTTCCCAATGACTGCTGCTGCATCCCATCAGCTCCTATTATCCCACCGCACCGCCTGACACCCCGTAACAAATCGTGACACCCTTGCATATCATCGGGAGAGACAGGAGCAGCCCCATGCAAGCTGGGAAGAGCACGGATAGTCCTGTGGTGTTGCAGGAGAAAGTCTGATGGGAAGCTGGGGCTGCTGCCTTGGTGGCAGAAGGTATTTGAGAGAGATTTCCCCTTTCTGCACTGACTCAGAGCTCGCAAGCAGGCAGCACGCAGGGATGAAGGTAGAATTAACCTGGAATTTCACCCTCCGGGCTCGGCCGCCAGCTTGTGGGAAATGCCACCGATCTAATCAGGAGCTTTGAAAGCAGGAAGGAATCACTAGGAACACCCAGCCTGGCCTCCTGCCTGAGAGCAGGCTGCGCTTTTCACCCAGAAATTCCTCCGTCACGTCCAACCACCCAGGGCTGGGGAGGCATCTGCCACTGCACCATGGCAGTAAGCTTGAGACTAAGCTGAGAAAAAATGCAGGAGACCCTTGAGACATCTATTCCAGGGGCTGAACCCCTCTCATCTTTAGAAAGCATTAACCCAATACCCATTTTCTGACCTCAGCTTGCAGGCGCTGTACCTGGCTGGGTCTGGGCCATGAGTGCAGGGACATCCAGCGACATTTTCCAAGTGCCTCACGAAGCTAGGAAGGAACGGTGCTGCTTCCACAATGTCCTTCTCTGAGATCTTCCCACCTCTAAGGGGTTCATTCAAGGACTGCCGCTGGCCACGCTTTCCCGCTGCCTTTCCCTGGCTGCCCTTGGAGCCCAGGTCACAAACATTTTGTGTTTGATGCTCTTGCCTTGTTTAATCGCTGCATTTCCGACCCTCTCCATGCTTCCAGATAACATCATCAACTGCCACATCAACCTTCTCCTTCCCACTCTTGCGGACATAACCATGACCATGGGAAACATGCCCTCTGGCACGACCTGACATTGATGGAACCAGTTCTCCTCCCTTAGAGCCTACGGATCCTCCACGTCAGCCTGTGTCTCTCCATTTCTGCCGTTGCTGTGACTCAAACCAGCCCTACGTATCCAAAGGTCCACTTGCACACCCGTGCTCGCAGGGCAGCGCAGGGTCACGCTGCGTTGTCCCTTTCGGTAGGGTTGTTGTAAGAAGAGCTCAGTGCTGAGCTGTAAGGTAAATTTTCCAGATGAGAGTCATTCCCTGCATCGCACACACGGGAAAAAAAAAAAAGAAAAAAAAGAAAAAAAAGAAAAAAAGGCCAGTTTTACAGCACTTCTGGTAAAGGAATGCTGAGAATGCGTCATAAACACTCCCCCCATCAAATAGGTGGTAAATTGAGCCGTGAATGTTTGAAACACTGTACTGCGGAGAGGCGGTGGGAAGGATTTGGAGTTCTGAGGCTCCTTCAGTCAAATGGTTTGTTCTTTCCATTCCTCAATTTATTTTTGTTGTATTTGAGATGATGAGGAAGGTTTTCTCTGCCTTTCTCTCCTGGTACACCATACTGGCTGCTCAGAATGGGTAAGCAAGAGAATAATAGTGAGTCCCTGGCTCCAGGAGGGCTGCCCTGGGAAGGCACAGCCCAAACCGTGCCCCGGGGCTGCTGCTCTCTGCCTGTCAGAGGGAAAATGCCTTTTTTTTTTTTTTTTTTTTCTGGATAAAGACCTTTCGAAAGTGGGAAACAGGCAAACAAAGAAACCGTCCCACAACCTTTCTTCTCCCAGTGAGGATATTTCAGCTGTCGCAGATGAAAGAGCCAAGGCTGACACGGCACATCGCATGCGCTTTCCATGAATTTTTGCCAGAGGTGGTTTCTGGACAGACTGAAGGAATGCACTTAGCACGCTCTTTGCCCCGTATAAAAACACCGAATTAGCATTTCTCCCCGCGATTCTCAGCGTGATATCGCTACGTGCAGAGCAATACAGGACAAATAAAACCCCATAAAAAAGGCTCTTGTAAAACTGCACAGCGCTGGGTTTTCTTTCGTTAATCCCTTGACTTCATCGGCCGTTCCGCCCACTGATAGGAACAAGGCTCTCCTCCACAGCGCTCTTATGCTTATCGACAATCTCTGCTTGCCAGGATACCAGTGGAGTGGGTGGCCACCACCAGCCAAAGACAGCAATCCCAAAGAGTATCTGGAGATGCTCGGTCAGGCACGGGGCTGGCGATGGGAAGGTGGGACCCCCGCTTTGGCCCCATGGGCAAGCAGACCAAAGGAGAGCAAGGCAGTGTTAACAAGGGGAATGTCAGCATCTTGTGCTTTTATGAGAGGGGCAATGTTTCTTTAATCCTGGCATTAGAGTGCAGAAGCAGCAATCTAGGGTTAAGAAGGTTAGGCATTACGTCCAGAGTAGTATTATCAGATGACCTGAAGCAAGGGCTTATATTAAAAAAAGCCTTAATTAAAAAATACAGGTCAGAACCAGTTTAAGCTCCCAACCTCCGGTTATATTCGCTAATTAGAAGGCTTGGGCGCATGCCTCAGCGTGATGGATGAGCCCTGCCTGCCTCATGGCATCACGTGAAGAGATGGGACACAGCTCCCCAGGCAAGACTGCACCCGCTTTCTTAATTTCTATTCACCTCTCTTTTTTCTTTCCCTGGAAATTAATAGACTGTAGGCATTCAGGAACCAGAAATCAGCACTGGCTCCTCTTGGCTGCTTCACTCTGAACTTCAACTTGCGCACTTCGTCCGAGCAGAAGAGTTTCATACCCTGGAGGATGCCCTACACCTCTGCGGGGGGTTCTCCAGGGCTCCAGCCTTGCTTCAATGGAGGTCTGTGTCTTGTTCCCAGGAGAGGTTCACTAGGAGACAGACTGCAAGCAACCGCATCTAAAGCGTGCGAGTTGAGCCATGCTGAGTGAGAGGCAGGAGTTACGGCTCAGTTCCAACGAATGGCTCCTGATTTTCACCAGGCAGCAGGAGAAGACACAGTGCTGACCATCTCCACCCCATTTGCAGATATGCATGCAGATGCCCTGCCTGCCTCGGATGCAGGCGGGATGTTTGTGGCCAGGATGTAGTCACAGGATGAGGAATAATTGTTTTAAGCTGAAAGAGGGTAGATTTACATTAGATATTGGGAAGAAATTTTTCACTGTGAAGGTGGTGAGGCAGTGGCCCAGGTTGCCCAGAGAAGCTGTGGATGCCCCACCCCTGGAGCGGGTCAAG
>NW_010097581.1:75454-105442 GCF_000699245.1 Pterocles gutturalis
GCGGTTCAAGGCCAGGCTGGATGAGGCTTTGAATCCAGAAGGTTTCACAGAGTGATTTCAGGTGAAACCAAACCTCTTCTCTCCAACATCACGGCAATTCCTTGTCGGAGAAGAGCAAACCCTCCCCACGAACCTCACCGGGGTGGTCCTGCTTGAGATGTCCCCTTGGTGTTTGGACAAAACTGGCTTTTCACTCAGAAAAATCTCTCGTCACTTGTACAAAAGCAAGCCCTTCCCTAGGCTCTGTGCTAACCACTGCAGGTTTTCCCTTCCACATTAAAACTTCAGACGCCAGAAACCAAATTGTGCATTCAGTAAGAAGCTTGTAAAAAAAACCAAAGCAAACTAAAAAACAACCTTCCTCTTTTTTTTTTTTTTTTACTACTGCGTATTATAGCCCATTGAAAATTCAAATAACTTGCATGTTTCATTTGTTTATCTGCTGCCATAAGTAGATATTTTCCTATACTGCCTGCAATTCCTTTGGGAAAGCCAATTGGTAATCTGATAGAAAAAGCCACAAATGGGAGAAGGCCTTCCAATTTAGAGGGAAAAAAAAAAAAGGCATTTCCTTGCAAAAAGTAAGGTTCATTATTCGGTTATTTCAGCATGCAAGCAAATTTAGCAGGCACTCGGTAGATATTTCAGATAAAACGGGAAAGGGAGCTGTCGCAGCGACAATTGATTTGTTTGGCATTAGTTCTGCTGCGCGCTGTCGGCGTGCTTCTCCATTAAAGGACATTATTGCTGTCCTCCTCCTTCATTTACATAATTAAAACAGACGAGTTAGCAAGGCACCTCATCCCCTTTCACGCTGGTGGAGGAAAATGCGAGGTGGTCTCCATCCCACCGCCTCGTAAATCGACCCAGGGCACACCTCAAGTGACAACAGCGCACCTTTATTGGGCTCAGTATCAGAAGGCACCGGGCAACCAACCGTCAATCGCTCCTGCCCACCATTTCCATCACCCTCCACCCATGCAACGCACTGAATAACTCACTAAACCTCTCCGGCACTCAACAGCGGTGGCATAAACCACCCAGAGCCCCCACGGTGAGGTCAACAGCCAAGGACCATGCAATGCAGAGGGCAAAGAACGTCTCCATCGGTGGCAATTTGTACAACCCTTCGCATCGTGCGGCTAATTGCTCATCAGAGTCACGCAGTCCCGGCTTGCAGATATCCCATTTCTTTGTAATCCCTGCGGGCTCCAGCCCACGCCCTGGGAGCTCTAGAGGCAAGTGTTCTCATGTGATGAAGTGATGAGTGAGAGCCACCGACAGCTGAACGCATCAGGAGAGCGTTGACCCAATGGCACCTTCCAGCCAACACCATCATAAGGCTCCAGCATCCCAAAAAGCCACATAGGAAAGAAACAAAGAGGTGATGTCTCCTTTTGGAGAGCATCATCTGGGCGTTTGGTCCTTTCCTGACACAGCAGAGCACGCACAGAGGATCGGAGCAGGCTTCCCTCCATCGCGGATTTATTACTGGAGAAGACATCTCTGAGGAAGCCCACGGGGCTTCTGGTTCTCATCTCCCCCTCCCTGCAGCTGCCGCATCGCTCAGCGCCACGAGGTCCATAAATCAGCAGCAACAGCCGGGAGATGAAAGAGTGAACAGGCCCTTGGAGAACTTATTGACACTGAAGGGCAAACCCTGCCCCAACAGGCACCCCACAACCTCTCATCCATGAGGAGCAGATGGAAGGGGGGCACGTCATGGTGAACGCCAGCCCCGGGGGTGCGGGTTGCATCGATGGCAGGTCCAATGGATGCGGGCGCCTGCGGGTCCGAGGGGGAAGATGCTTCAGCCCCGCCTGCTTTGTGCCAGCGGAGATCTGGTTTTAGCAGACAGCTGCTATTGAATCACCCCGAATCCCATCCCCGTCTCAGGGATCCCAGCAGGACAGTGGTGCTTCGCAGTGAGGCTGGTGAGGATAAACCACAGAACGCCTCAGCCTTCAGGAAGATGCTGAGAAATCCCAAATCTCTTGTCTGAGACCCAGTGAGGATGGGGCAGAGGGGAAGAAACACTGAGTGCAGAGTACCCAGTCCTTTAATTCCAAACTCGGATGTGATACCTTTATCCTGAAACAACCTGTTCCTGACTTGCAGGTGAGAAGCATGGCTTTCTCTATAAAAGGGGGGGAAAAAAAAAAAATTCTAAACTGCCTCCTTAAAAGCTGTGAACTGAAAAGGAAGAACACCCACCCATGTACCCGTGTTTCAAACTCTGGGATTTTAAACATTGCCCCTGAGCTAAGGGTGGGGAGACCGGGAGAGTCCCCAGGGGGAAGCTGGGTCCCAGGGCTTCCAGCTCAGCTTTAGCACACCGCAAAGTGAAAAGAAAAAAAAAAAAAAAAAAAAAACACACCAGGAAAACTGATCTGAAATAACCCTGAATCCCAAAGGGGGATTCCAAGGGCTTCACCAGAGCATTTGCACTCAAATTGTTCCCCAAGGGAGCTGCAGGACCGACATCACCAGACATCTGCCCTGGAGCACCAGCTTTCCCCAGGCAGGAGACCCCCAACGCTCCCCCCTCTCTCCTGTCTCAGCACTTTTCACATCACACGTGGGCTTTCCCAGGACTGCTCCTCCACCTAAGAGCCGACAGGAGGAATGTGGCACGCCAGGTTTGTTTGGATAAGGCAAGAAGGGGGATTACCGTCAGCTTTCTAACAGAAAGCTGGCACCACCGTCAGCTCTTCCATGGGTACGACGTTCTGTAGATAAAAATTGGACCCAGGAGGGGGAAGCCTCTGAACTCCCCAAACAGAGCAAATTACCGATAGTCCAGGAGGAGCGATTAGGCAGGATGCCAAGCCATAGCTAATGCTTTCCAAAAATAACTGAGTCAAAAGTCCATAAATGTCAGGAATTTCTAGCACAGGAACTCCAGCCCGCGTGTTCTCCCATCACCAGCCAGGAGCAAGCCCTGCAAACCCTTACGTGACGGTGGGACTTCGGTCGTCCTGGGCAGTCGGGACCAAGGAGCTGTTTCCATGGCCAGTGTCAGAGCTAAAGCAAGCCACCTTTAGCCCGGTGCCCTCTCACAAATATTATCCCGCTGCCACAAAGCAAACCAGGAGGAGGAAGGGTGGAAAGGAGCTAAGGGCCAGGTTCAGTGTGCTGCTGCATCCCCAGACCCGAGGAGCCAGACCTTCAGCACCCCAACAGGGATTTCATAGGAAACAAAGAGAGAGACATGCGACTGTAGAACTACTTTTAAAACCCATCAGAAAACAGGAACGGAACTGGAAAGTGCTTCCTATCCCTTGACCCTTTTTGGGGTCCCGGTGGCTGCCCGGAGGGTGGGAGAACTGCAGAGCTACAGAGAAACAAGAGCAGACACTGCAGCCTTTTGTACAGACATGAGTGGCACCAGTCAGGAGGACCGCTGCAGAGGTTCTCCTCCTCTGCTTGCAGACAATCTGCTGCTGCTGGTGCAGCGTTTGGGGAAAATCCTATGGACCACACATTTTCTGCGCACAGCCTACCCAGCTGGGTCAATACACAGAGATCTGCGACACGCCGTGTTTCAAACACCGGAGCTGAAACGTGTGTGTTTGCTTCTCACTAAGCCCAGGTTTGCTTGGGCCATTGCCTGGCTGAGATGAAATGCAGGACGGAAAGTGCCCCAAGGGTTGTTTTTTTTTTTTTGCTCAGAGATGCAGAGTCATCTATGCGGAAACATTCGCAAGGCTCAGCGCTTTCCCCAAAACGACCTCAGGAGGAGAGTCAAGCGATCGTACTGAGGGCTTAGCACAATTCCCACATAGATTGTATTCTTCCAGTGGCACAGCTCTATTTTCCAAAGTGACAAACCATAATCCCCGCAGCCTGGCTGCTCCAGCAATGCAGAACACCCCCCATCTGATGGGCAAAAGGAGGCAGGGATTCATTAAGGCACGGGTAGGATATTTTTCACCCTTCTCCTGTTTCAATCAGACATTAGTATGTAGAGTGTGTGCTCTGGAACTAGTTTGGTCTGATCCTCTTTGTTTTGCCTTTCAGCATTGCAGCTTTTCAACTCGTACGGCATTAGCCTGCCGGGGAAAACGCAAGGCTGGCGCGCTCCGAGTCAGTTACAAGAGCCACGAGCTTTGGTTACGGGCAACAGCGTGTCCAGAAGCAAGTCCTGCGCTGAGCAGGGTCCAGGAGGAGAGCCTGGGATGAGTTTCCATCACCAGTGGCAGAACAGAGCATTAGGGATAACTCAGCCCCTTCTCAGAATTGTTATTAGTTTTTTAACTAAGTATCTAAACCACATTGATGGTGTTTCCCAGATTTTTCACAGCTTTCAAGTATCCAAGTTTCAAGTGAAGTTGTCCAAAAGTCTCATTATCAATCATTTCAACTTTCTACTTAAAAAAAAAAATAATGGTAGTTACAATTTACTTTGACATTAATACATATAAGAAACGGTCTTAAAATTACAGCTATTACATACCTCTTTGGGGAAAAACCCCAAAGCTTCAAGTTTTGAAGTCCCATTTGAATTCAAATTATTCTCCTTTTCATACAGAGAAAATACTGGTGATTGTTGCAGGTTTCCAAACACTTGTCAAGGAGTCTTTTACGAGACAAAGTGCAAAGAAAAAGAAGAATCTGCTTTTTAAAAAAAAAAAAATCTATTTTTAACAGATAAAAACACCACCATAAAATAGACGTAATGACACAAAACCAGCAAAGTGAGTTCCAAAGGGTATAAGATACTGAGGCAGATCTTGGAAGAAATAAAGAGAAGACTGGAATTTATCTGGAAAACAAGGATATCCATTAGCAAGCACCAGTTCATCTCTGTTCCCCTCTTTTAGGGAGAGTCACCCACTGCACTGTTCCTCTGATTTTCCTTACTGCAGGTCACTGCCATGCCGTGGGACAGCAGAGCACAGCCACCGCTGAATAATTCCCTATGCTCAGCTGCAGAGAGCTGGAACACATGAATTACCTCTCTATTTATAAGGCAATAGCTCTGCTGGGATATTCACCCCGGAGTGAAGACGTATTAGTAAAATCTTGAGTTAGAACGGGGCGCCTGGCAGGTGCCGTGGAGCTTGCCAGCCCATCCTCACCTCTTCCTACCAGGGAGTGCTGGGGGCATTCCCAGGGCATCACACCACACGCACCACTTCAGGGTTTTAATAAATGTTTTCCTCTTTAGTCAACTTCGCAGATTTTTCTGCTTCTTTGCAACCTCCAAAAATGTGGCATCCTGGAAAAAAAGTCAAACGCGAGGCAGCACTGCTCATTACGGTGGGCTGGTGTGACCCACAGAAATGCAAATCGGTCCCAGAGACTGCCAGAAATTGCTCTCCAGGCGCGGCGGGTTGGTGTGCAGGCTGGGGGCCCTCCTGCCCCCCCGGTGTGGCTCACAATTTCGGGGAGGGTAATGCAAAGCAGGCAGGGACCCCAGCGCTGCGCCGGCTCCCAGTGGATGGCTCCGCCGATGGAGCCGACGCACCGGCTCCTAGGGCTCTGTTCCCACTTTTCCTGCCAAAAGCTGGTGGCAGGGAAGAAGTGAGCAGCTGATGGCCTCAGACAAAAAGCTGGGACAGGCTCTCAGGGAATTTGCCAAGCAGGGAGGTGTTTTTTTCCTCCAGAGTTCAACTTGCTTGTTGACAACAAAGGAGAGGCAAATTATGGAAAGGAATTTAAAATGCCTCAAAGACTATCGAACTCCTGAAGTGTTCTGTCTACAGAAAGACATCCTGCTCCCACCTTTTTTCTGCTTTTCTTCCTTCCAGCCTTTTACCCAGCACCACAGCAGCCCCGCTGAAAGGACGGCAATGCCAGAGCCGTGGAGAGCAGGCAAAGCCCCACGGGGAAACTCCTCTCCCTCTTCTGTGCCAGGTCAGCCCAGTTTTATTGGGCATGGATTCCAAAAAACCACTCAAATTGATTTTTCAAGTTCCTTTGCAACACCTAGGACTTCCAGCCAAAGGATGGAGACGAGCGCTGCTGGCTCGGTGCAGAGCCCATGGGTGGCGGCACACCTGCAGTGTCCTTCTCCCACCACTGCCTTCCCCGCAGACGCTGGAGCCCACGGACAAACCCAAGTGAACGGATAAATCCTCAGCTCTGGAGCAAACCAGCACACAAATCACACCGATTCAGCTCAATGAGGGGGCACAACCCAAACTCCAGCAACGGCTGCACACCTCCAGCTACAGCAGCCCCAGCAGCACCATCGCTCACGGTCCTGTTTCAATATGGAGTATTTTCAGTAAAAACCACGACTTACCCAAATGCACGACTCCAGTGTAAGTGCAGGTGAAGAACAATCCCAGCCATCACCATGGCCTCACTGGGGGAGCTGCGAAGAGATGGGGGGCCAGCTGGGCAGGAGAAGCTGGGGGTGATCCCATGGACGGACGTGCTGGGCACCAGAGGGTTTTACATCCATCTCCGACCAGCTTCTGGATGAGTTTTTGCTGAGGAGGCGGAAAAAAAAAAAAAAATTACTGAGAGTTACAAGATGACAGACCTTCTAAGAGGTGCAGATCTATATTCCATGATCGCTTTTGTGTTTCACCCTATTTCTCCAGCTTCGGGCTGCATGGCACATCCATCAGCTGCAGTGGTGGCTCTTCCATTAGTCCTGCATGAAAGTCATTTACCTGGAACAAAACAACAGCCAAAAAGTCAAAAGCAACTATTGACACCAGATGTCACCTGGACTGAAGGGTTGGACTACGCAGAGCTGGTGGAGGGGAAGTGCACACAATGTTAAACAGAATGCTGGGTTTCAGGCATCATCTGCTGTGTTTTGAAAGGCAAGCCCTCACCCAGCAGCATTTCTCAGGATCCCAGCAGGGTTCCACCAGAGCGGCATCCTCAGCTGTCACAAGTCAGAGCTCTGCTGAAGTCGGGGGCACTGCACCCACCTTCTCCAGCCACAGGACTTGGCCCCTGAATTTGTCAACTCAGCATCCTAGGATCCTGACAGCACTCTGCTTCTTCCAGGACAGTCCAAGCCTTGGCCAGAACGCCCCTCGGTTCAAGTGAAACCATTCCCAGCGTTGTGGTTTTCCACCTACAATTACCAAGAGATTAAATTCCTTCCTTGCAAACAACCGTGATTGCGTGCACAGAGGGAATAGGAGGGGAAAGAAGAGGTGGAAAGAGGATGAAGAGGAAACTCTAACCAAAGCATTGCTTTGTTTTTTTGGAACTGGCTTGCAGTAACATAGCAGATTGTCTGCATTCGGGATATCCATCATATTCCTGCTCAGTGGCGGAAGGGGATCTCCAAGCTGTGTTCTCCAGCAAGACAGCTATCACCAGCCAGCTTTCTGCAAGCCACGAGCTTTACATGGAGGCTGTGGAGCAAGATGCTCGGCTAGCACAAAGCAGCACTCAAGAACCCAGCCTTCCGGGGATCCAACAGACCTTTAGACACAGACTAGAGGCTTCTGCCTGAGCAGCCTGGTGGGAAAGGTCACCACCAATGTGCTCCTTGTCCTCCTGCCCTCTGCTGCCAGCAAGCACATCTGAAGCCCCAACTGGCTGAGCTTCCTTCCCTGGATGGCTGCCTCCAAGGAGGAGTTTAAGATTCCAATCTGAGCTTCGAGGCAAAGCAAGACCATTTACCAATGTTTTTTTTAATCTTTTTTTCCTAACAGCACTGCATATTGGAGTGTGAACTACAGCCAGCAGTAATAACAAACTCACAAGATAACATCCCTAGGGAGAGAACAAGGAAACGCGGGGCTGGGATACAGAAGCTCTCACCAGGCAGATGGAAGGCTGGATAACGAAGGGGTTTGCAGCAGGGGACAGCTTGGATTCAAGCAGACAGACACATTGAGCCTTTCACATGTCATACATTTTTTTCCCCCATGCTTTCTACAGGCAATTCTTGGCAGGATTTTTTGGACGTCACTTGGCGGAGAAGTGTTTAATCAGCATTCAGCCTTGTTACAGGGCTGCCTCTGATTCCGGCCAGCTAGAGTTAAGTGGTAATTTTTGGCTGCTTAATCGGGGCTGATTCATTTTAACAGCCTGCTTAACAATCGATACCATGTGGCCACGACCAAAGACATTTCACGGTCTTCACTGAGATTTAAAGTAGGTGCAAAACGCTTTAAAAATGCATCATTACTGCAGGAGCGATAAAAGCTTCATTTCCCTAACGACGAAAAGGACTGGCCCAAGTTCCAGAGCGATTATCACTTTTCTCCATAAGGTCACTCACTGACAGCAGATTCCTGAATTTCTTTTCTAAAGCTGCAGAGGAAAAGGCAAGAAAGCTCCAGATCCCGGAGTCAAGTGATCACGTGCATCGTGCACACTCTCCTCAACTTCTGCACCACTTCGGAAGGACAAGTTTAGGTCTTCCAGCCTCAGAGCATGACCTCTGCAAGGCCGGTCAACAAAAGGAACTCCCAATCTCCATAAATCCTAACTCTCTTAGCCCATCCCACCCAATGCACATCCTCCTCCCAACCCTTTAGCCAACACTCAGATGGACAAAACGTTACACACCTGATTCTAGCTTTAACACTGTATATGTATTATTCTTGCATTGCTCTGGGGTTTGGGTTTTTGGTTTTGGGTTTTTTTTTTTTTTTGAGCCAAACATCAACCACGGAATGCCTTACCTCAGGTTACGAAACATGATGACAGATGTTTTTCTATAATACATTTCGCAATTCAGAACTGCGGACAGCCAAGGAAAAGGTTTTGAGATGAGACAGTAATAAAATCATTTTGCATTCCTAAATCAATGCATCTGCTGGTTTTAAATTACAATTTTAGCAGTGACCTTTACTCCAACAGCAAAGTGGGCTGTTATACGAGCAACCAAAGGTCCAAGACCAGCGCTGGCTCCAGTATTGAGTTTCGAAGCCACGGCAATGCCAACATTTTTGGAAGACAATATCATCTTTAGTCCAGCTAAAAAAGCAAAGAACTCCAGAACTGGAATCCCTCCGCAGGAGTCTGGTTCTGAGACAATGCTGCTTTCTTTCCAGATGACACAGGATTGTCCCCCCCAACACCTTTGGCCATGGCTGACCTAAACTGCCCCGAGAAACAGCAACGAAACTGAGGACTCCTCCTGAGCGCCCACTGCAGCTTCTGGGCTGCTCCTGGGAGCTCAGGGTGAGGAATGCATTTGCAGCATGATACCTTCATGCTGGGAGAGCTCCAGGCTGCACATAGAGTCCCTTTGGCTGTGGCTGGCCCGTGCAGTCCTGTGCTACAGCCCGGTCTGCTGCAAGAGGGCTTCCAAGCTTTCAGGCTAGTCAAGTTCCTGGGCTGTCGGGCTCCAAGGGGAGCTGTTTCTCCAAGCTTGGCTGGGAGACACCTGACTCAGACACCACGTCCTGGGGCATTGCCTGGGAGGTTCAGACCTGGAAAGTCCATTGGTGCTTGGTCCCAGGGTGGCTGCTGCCCAAGAGCAGCTCTCCTCCTATTTCTCCTTCGCAGAAGCTGCAGTCTAAAAACTTTGATCATGGTGACACTGAGCAAGGACAAAGCCTGGAACATTTGCCGGAGCGTTTCCAGCTTTTTATTACAGCACCATTGAGGTCTGAACTTCCCAGCCCGCTCTTGAGGTTAGCAGCAAACGATCAAACCTCAGCAACAGAGCTGAACGTGAAATCCCCAGTGCACATCCACCTGCAGCCATTCCAGTGTTTTGTGCATAAAACCAGCGTCACTCCAAAGGCACAAATTGTAACCAGGTCAGTCCCCATCCACCGAGCGGTTTGCTTTAGCACAGCCTGGCTGTTGTGCTTACGTGCGCATATTTTCCATCATTTCTTAGAAAACGTGGGCAGAGCACAAGCACATGTGTCAAGAGAGGAAAAGAGGACAAAGGAAGGAGGAAGTCCATCTCCAAGAAATCACTGATTACAATTGCTCCCCAGTTGCCGTTCCCTCCACAAACAGAACAGCTTGCGAAAAGTCCAAGTTGAGGTGGATAAAATATCAGCCACGTGCCTGACTCGCAGCGCTGGGACTGAGGTTTGGGCACCGCTTCAAGACTTTCCCCATGGAGTCTATCCAAACCCTCTTTGCTTCTGATGTGGAATAATTTGGAAGTGTTTTTAGGCTGCTGGCTGGGATAACACACGGGCTATTGTAAACACACATGCAGCCGATCAGCACCAAACCCACACAAATGTGGTCTGCACGCACGTAAATAACTAGCATATATTCCTTTTAAAAAAAAATTACTTGCAATGTTGAATTAAAGAAAAAGACAAAAATCACTAAGCAGGTCTTAAGCAAAACACTGAGCGTTTATGGAAAGTTATGTTTCACCTCATTTTAACAAATGAGACGTACCTAAACGCAGGCCACTAGGTTTAAAGGGCTGCGGATAAGATACAGCCACAACCAGCGATCATCCAAGGGCGTGCAGTGAAGCAAGGCCATCATTTCCACGGATGCTGTTCCAAAAATACTGCTGCTAGCTAAGAAAGTCTGGAAATGCAAGAAAGTGTAACGAGGGCACGGAGACCTGTGTGGCTCAGAAATGACCTGCTGGAGATGCGTGACCCAGGATGGAGCTCTAACCCCACGTAACTGTGGTTTGGAGGGGAAAAGGAGAGAACTGCTCTTTGAGAGTCATGGCTCTCTGTGATAATTTTGGTTTTTCTCCAATACAGTGGTCAGGAAGGAATTCATCTCACCTGTGAGACCTATCCCAGCTGGTGTGAATGGGAGATGGTCTTTTGGACCTGCCCCAGATTTCGAGGGAGGCTGATGGGAGATAAAACTGGGTGTCTTCATTGGTGGCCTCCAGAGAATCTATGGTCAGGCGTTGGCGCCATCCAAGCATGGCCACGCCAGGAGATAGAGCATTGCTATGAGACAGAGCATCTCCCCCGAGAGGTGTGATGTGACAGACCTCATATCAAGGCTGCTGTCTACCATGGCAACTGCTTTTCCTGCAAGAAATGGGGTCTTTCCATATCTGGCCCCACAAGGACTGAAGATCTCCAGGCATTTCTGTCCACCATGCCAAGCCTAGGCTGGGATTTAAAGAAAACAGCAGCAAACCAGTCTGTCAAGTTCATAGATGTCGAGTTTTTACATCTTGCCACTGGATGGATGTTGAGCAGAACCATTACGGGTGTTGGTGGGGAGAGTGAACCTCAGGAATGGGAAGAGAGGAAACAAGATAGCAGGAAGATTTCTCTGCAGTTACGCACCTTGATACTAACGGAGCAATGTACAACTGCATTGTAACTGCACCACCTGCAAACAAGATTTCCCCAAGTAGGACGTAGGTGGAAATTGGAGTAACATTTCACGTGAAGAGGTGTTAAGTTCTTTGCTCTTCCACCACCAGCGCTACTTTGACCAACCTTGTAGTTGAAGCGATGCTTCAAATAAACAAAAGGAGTCATTCAGCCCTGACATGGCTCTTTGGTACCTGCTGGAATCACAGAGCATATGGGTTGGATCCCACTTAAGAGGCCAGAAAAAAGGATCGATTAGAGCCCTCTGTACGAGAACTCTTGTGATTCCTGCTCCAAACTGGGCTGGTTGTGCAGGAAATAGCAGGATGTTGACCCTGTCTTCTTAGAACAGCTTTGTTGTAGACTCAATCCACAGCCTGTTGAAGGGTGTGATTAGATCTCCACCACCACAGCAGTCTCTGGGCAAAGCAATGCCACCAACTTTTTCTGGCCCATTCATGGTGTCGGTCTGATGCATTTCCCCAAGTACAAGACTGGTGCCAAAATCCCACCAGTCTAAACCCACCTCCAACCATTGTACAAACGAAGACAAAGTCCCTGATGCAAAAACCTACCTAAGAACATGCAGAAAAGGGTGCAATACAATCAAAACACCCACTAAAGAGGGGAGCCGAGAGCACGACTTTTACATGAGTTCATCACGCACAATACTTGGTTTAATTTAATCAAGATAGCAACCACAGTGTGATCCCCCACAGCAAAATCCTTCCTCAGATATTTATCCTTGACCTCACCTGAAAGGCTTTACTAAAGCCCTCGAGACTGTAGGCTGGTTTGTATTGACAGGTTATATATTGGATAAGTTCACAGGTTATATATATAAAGCCATTGGGATCTTGCTTTTAGGTCTCCAGATTGACCATGACACAGTGAAGCCCGAACCAGGAACAAGTCCAAATTGAGCCTCTTTTAACCTTAAGCTCGCGTCCTGAGCCAAGGCGTGGGTGCAGGGTCCCGGCTTACCTCTGGCCAGGTTCCCCATCAACAGCAGGTCTTGGGGACAGAGCAGTTGGGCTGGAGTTTTTTCACCCTGTAACCCACAGCACCACTGAGAAGACAACTCCTGACAGAAAACTGGCTCCAGCTGGGGAGCCGCAGAGATGTCAGGGTGGCCACATGGGTTTTGCTTTAACAGCAATAAACTAAACTCTTTGCAGTGCCCAAACACTTTCCAAGGAGAACCTGCATCAGGCAGACCACAGGGTCTGAGCATCTCCAGGGCTGTGCGCTAACTGCTCTAGAGAGGGAAAAGAAAGCCAAAAACCAACCAGAAACACCCAGGCTGGTGCTGGGAGAAGCAGCAGGAGGCAATGATCTCTGTGGGGCCCATATTCGTTTAGGCTTATAAATAGAAACATTAAGGAGACTCCCTCCAGACTTTAGTGCCTTTTTTTAATGGAAGAAACATTAGGAGTACATGGTCTGCAAAGTCATTATCAGCAGCCACAGAAAGATAAGGAACATTAATTCAGCTCAAGGCTCAGGACAGTTGGGTATTGTACAAGCATCCTTCACCAAGCCACGGTTTAGAGGCGGGGGCAGGAACGAGGGTTCACACGTGTCCTTTGAAGGGTTGATTAGCAAAACAGTCTAAGGATATTCCCAAGGCTGGAATAAATGAAGACACACACTTTGGTGAGAAGCATAGGATGCTCTGTGATTTTATGGCATCCAAAGTGCTAAGAAAAGCAAGGCACTACCACGATTGCACGGCTATTCGTGTGTTAGAGGTCAGAGAGCTGCAGAAAGGGCAGGTTTGGAGGTTACAAACATCTACAGCAGTTATAATCAAAATGCATGCAATGTCCAAAGCTCTCCCTATGGCTAAGTAACAAGCAAGGACCACAAATGATGTAATACACAACTTATAGCACCCCTCCTGCAGTACCAGCTTAGCATATAAATCAGCATCTGATGCTGCAGACACCCTGCAGCACACAAACAAGACCTCACTATGTGATAGCCTATGAAGCCTTGTCCAGCCTCAGATGAGGGGAGCTGGCACACTGTGTTTGATAACACGACCGAGACACTTGGCTAGAAGTCCAAGCAGGCCTTCAGACTTCTTCATGCTTGGTTCTCTCCAGGCTGCTACAGAGGCGTCACCTAACGAGGCTCCGTCCCACCTCTGGCTGGGGTTGCTCACAGCTGGAATGAGTGATCCCATAGCGCCAGATGTGGGTCTGAGGACAAGAAAAGCAGTGTTCCTCCTCCTTGCTCTGCCACAGCTTTACTGTGGGGCCCTGGGCATGTCACTTAGGGGAGGACATGTCAGAGAAGCTGTGGATGCCCCATCCCTGGAGGGGTTCAAGGCCAGGCTGGATGAGGCTTTGAGCAACCTGGGCTGGTGGGAGGTGTCCCTGCTCACCTCAGGGGGGGGGAAGGGCAAGTCTTGAAGGTCCCTTCCAACCCAAACCATCCCCTTCCAAACCAAACCATTCTGGGATTTTGTGAAAGTCAGGTTACGGTGTGTCCTAAAAGCAGGTTTTGTGGGGATTTTTTTGTCTGTTTGGTTTTTGGTTTGTTTTAAAAGACATGCTTTGGCAAAATCTCTCCAGTCTTTCAATGCACTTTCAACCTGCAAAAATCACTGTAGGTCAACATTGGGCAATTCCTGGTCAGGTCTAATTAACATTGTAATTACAATATGGAGGGGTTGGCTGCAGGGACTTCAGTTTAGACAAAACCATATGTGCTTCCACATCAGGCATTGGTCCCTCTGAAACACAAAGGAATTCCCCCTGCCCGTTTCCAGCTTCTTTCATGGTGCGTTGGAGCACAAGACCTCAGGCCAGCTGCGGATTACAGTCCTGACCCCGCTTCCAGGTCTTTGCACGACATGAAAGGGAGGAAACTCTACCAGTAGGAATTCAGTTAAAAACCTTAGCTAGGGGAGGGGAAAAAAAGAAAAAGAAAAAAAAAAAAAGATCTACCTAGGGAAAAGCATCTGGCTTGGTAGCAGGGCGGAAAGCACAACTCTTCCAAGTGCCATGGCATATTTTTTGCTGCAAAGTGAAAAGCGTATCCCCCCAGGAAGCAAGAGGCCAGAACCCCAGTCAGAAACATTTTCACAAGGTACCATCAGAAATCCACGGTCTCGGCGTACCAGAGGCACATTCCTCCTCCCTTCAGAGTCAGGCGTTGCCTGCCATATAGGAAAGAGTAACCTGGAGAAAGCCAGCTCGACTCCCATATGGGCCAGGATTCCAAGAGCTGGATCAGAAACCAGTAGGAGCCACACGAGAGCCCTGTTGCTAAACCCCGCTGTTGAGCACAGCAGCCCAGGCTCCTCAGGAACATCCACGCGAAGGCGTTGGACTGTTCAGCCAGCCTTTTCCCCACGTTGTGATAGCAGCACGAGCTGTTCCCAGTGCTGGCTGACCTCCATGGCTATTAGCAGCTAATAATCCAGCATTTCTGGCCACATCATCAGAGCATCCGAGGGTTTTTCAAGAGTTCAGAAGTATTTAAGAGCTTAGTGTGCTTTGGCTAAGAATCCAAGCTGGAAATCTGCATGGCTTGATCCCGAACGCTCCTTGTAGGGACACACGGGTGGGGCAGGGCTCTCCAGAGGGGAATCCCGACCCCGCAGGCAGCCCAGGCAGAGGCAAGGGCTCCTGCTGGCGGGAAGAGGAGATGCTGGTTGCTTTCCTTGCCCACCAGTCTTGCCACCTTTTTGAGACACGCAAGTACCCGATTTCTCCATCCTGATCATCCTCGGTCAGTGGATGGACTCCAGGTTGCTGAGACCAACGCAGAAGCAGCACTTTAAGCCTCCCTAAAGACTCCAAGACCAACCAGGTTGAGCAGAGGTGCTCACAGTATCAGCTGGGAGACAAGGAGGGAGCCCTGGGCAGGTTCCCGTTTGGGATGTCAGACCCTCATTCCATGAGGCTGTCTCTAGAGAGGATCTGTGCTGAGTCACCGCGTCTTGCAGGGAGTACACTGCAGCCACCACTGCTTCGGTGGTGGTTTCATCCGAAATGCTTGTCCATGCTGCTGGAGAACAAACCAGTCCACAGGTTACCTGCCACCTGGCCCTGCTCTAAGGGGTGCAGTCATCAGCTGTAACTGGATCCAAGTGAGGGTCCTCCATACAACGTCAGAGCCTCATCCTTCTTACCTCCTGGAAGAACTAGAGCTGAGCACCAAAGCCACTCGCAACACTTGTCTCCATTCCAGTTTTCGTCCTAGAGCTCAAACACATCTGGAAGAGCAAAAAAAACCACCCACAGGCACACTGCACTGAAAAAGATGCCTTCGACCTGAGTCACCGAGTGGGACGAAGAAGAAAAAACAATCATTTGGCAACAAGGTGAAAGGCGTTACGCCAAGGAATTGTGCAACAAACAAACGAGAAAAAAATAACCCATCCATTGGGGAAGCTGCCAGCCTCGAGGAACCCCACAAATCAGAGCAGCCCGCAACAGCTCAGCCTTCTCTCATGTTCCTGGAACCTGCAGAGCCAAGACACGCAAGCATGCTGGGATCTCCGGGAAGAAATTTCAAGTCTCAGTGGTGAATACAAATCACGTCTCAAGACACTTACACTTCAACGTCTCCAAAGTGGTTCACGGTGTTACAACACTGGTCTCTCCCATTAGCTTTCCAGGGGGACACAGGAGTATTGGAGGCTTGGAAATGTACTCACACCACATCCCAGGAATGTCTTCAGAAGGTCGCCATCAGCCAGAGCGGAAGGTGAAACGTCAACGTGCCGTCACTTGTAGAGCCAGCGCTTCTAGGAGCTGCTGCTGGCCTACCTGCCAGGCTGTGCTCAGCAACACGGTCACACCAAATACAACTACGGGCTACTTTTGAACTACAAAATACACCAACGGTTTGTTAGTCTTTAAAAAATGTAGTTCTTCACTTCAGGGCAAATCAAAGATACTGGATCAAAAGCATTTTTATATTTTCTCTCAAAAGTCCCCCAAAAGCCTTCAATGGGGTCAACTGAAATTGTTTTGGGTTTTTTTTTGTTTTGGTTTGGTTTTTTTAGCTAGTCCAGCCAACCAACAAACACTTCAACTATTTACTTCAACTTTTCCTTAGCCCACATTTCCTCTTTGGCAAAGCTGCCTGATCCTCAAGCAGGTCTCCTTACCATCTCCTGCAGGGACAGATCACCACACTCTCCAGCTCAACAGGCTTTGTATCCTCAATATTAATAAGATTTGTCAGACACTACCTGCTTGTGTTAGGTACTGCTCTCATCCCTAAGGGACTCTTCTCTTTCCTTTGGATCTGGCAGAACAAGTCCTGCTGCCCGTAGATTTATACGGAGCTACATCGAGTTCTCCTTCCGCAGAGGGCTCTAGCCCATCGGACTGCATAATCAATTCCGCATGAGGATTTGTGAAAAAAGCCTATTCTCTGACAGAGCCCTCCGCGGCAGGGTTTTTAAACTGCTTCCAAGTTGCTATTAAAAAGGAAAAAAAAAGAAAAAATAATTTATGCAAATAATGGAGTGTTAACAGCTCTTGTGATACTTGGTGCTTTTCCCAAAGCCACAGCTCAAGGGGGTTAACACAAGACCCAAGCAATCGTGTGTGCTCCTGAGCCTCACGTCTGCAAAAAAAGAACATTTCAGCACTCCCAGAAACAGGTTAAACAAACATTTTTGAAGAATCACACAGGTATCACTGGGCTGGTCTTGGAATGAGAGGAATCTGCTGGATGGGGTCCCTGGTGCCTGTTCCAGGACAGTTTTCTCCAACCCTTTCTGTGTTTCCAAGAGTTCAAACCACACTGGTTTTAGCCAAACTCTCACTTTATTTAAGACACGAAGGAAATAATATTTATCATTCAAACAAAGGAGCCGATTCTCTTTCCTCCCTGCTCCTATTTTTGCCTTCTGCCTCCAGACATGAGCATCCTTCCCCTGTCCTGATTAACAGGTGGATGAAGGCTCACCTTGAGGTTGAGAATTTTACAGAAAAATTAATTACAGATCCTGACTTTACAATTACCAATCTGCCACAAGGTCCCTCAGGCTTTACTGGGCTAGAAAGAAGCGTGTGATGCTCTGTGAGATGACTCTGAAGGCTGGAGCGAAGGCAGAGAAAGAATGAGAGCAGGGGAAGGGCCACCAAAGGTCTCTATAACGATGACCCATAGCTGGGGAACATCATTGGGTCAGAAGGAGCGAGAAACAATAACAGGTCAGATACACCATGATGTACTTGCCAGAATTTAAGGGAGTGGAGCCTAAGGCCATAAGAAGGTGACAAATCTACTGCACAGAGAAGGTGGCATCCAGCATCTGCTGAGGGTGCTGGGTCGCTGCACGCCCATTACACAGGCTGAGACAGAATGGCTGGAAGAAGATGCGGGATCACAGCAGAGAGAAAGCTCTCCTCAGACACGGCATCTGAAAATGTCAATGTGCAAACTGTGTAGCATGTTCTCAGCTCAGCCTTTGGACTCAGTGGTACCGAGTGGCTTAAGGAGATCGAGACCACTCGTACTCACATCCCCGACCTACAGACGCTTACGCACATGCTTTGGAATTTGCTGAGTTGGTGCCTCGCTCCCTGTTCCATAAATCCTCTTCCCTCTCAGGCTCGAGCGATGGAAAATGTTCTCTGAGCACACAGAATACTGTCTGAAGACAAAGGGGAACTCCAGCTAGAGAAGCACGGCAGAGAGGCACAGTCTGGAGAATAAAGGACTCCTCACTTGTAAAACCAAACTTCTCACAACCAGGTGACCTAGACGGAACCGTCGCACTGGCACTGTGCAGCCAGGGTGGCACAGACTGGTCTGCGTGGCTGTTACCAGCACCCCGGGAGCTCACGCTGCTAGTTGCTGTGGGCTGGGGGCAGTGGCCCAGGTTGCCCAGAGAAGCTCTGGATGCCCCATCCCTGGAGGGGTTGAAGACCAGGCTGGATGAGGCTTTGGGCAACCTGGGCTAGTGGGAGGTGTCCCTGCCCATGGCAGGGGATGGGACTGGGGTTTAAGGTCCTTTCCAGCCCAAACCATTCCATGATTCCGTGACAAACACAGCAGCTCATACCCTGGTACTAATTCTCCTCTGCGGCCAGGGTGCTCAGAGCAGCCAGGGGCACACGTCCCAGCTTTAAGAGGAACCATTCATTAAGGATGAGCAGGTCCATTGCAGAAAGAGCTGAAGTTCTCAGTGTATGTAAGGCTTTGCCAGCCAATTCCATAAATCAACTTGTTGGAAAAAATACCAAAGAAAAAGTAACTAAATGTCCTGTCAGCAACATATCAATGCAAACTGGAATTCCTAACACTGTCTACTCCCAAGCCACTTCTCCAGTCCTTATCAGAGGCACTGTTTTGCTGTGGATAAATCCTTTAAAATTGTCTTTCAAAAGCACTATAGGATAAAAAAAGAGAAAAAAGTTCTCGAGTGACTGTCATGGGGAAACAAAGCAAGAAAAGGAGAGGAAACAGCAAGTTGTGGGGCACTGTTGGTGGGCACTTGAATAGGAGCCCTGTGCTTGACATCACCGTCACTTTGAACAAAACCAAAGTCAAATGGCTATTTGTCAAGGGGTACGAATGCACACAAGTGGTGAGAACCTGGCCCTGCTGTAAAAATGTGTCAGGGACTTTTCTGTGGGGCCATGCCGAGCCCCCTGATAGATCGCTGTGCCCGGAGGACAGCATTGTGAGCAGCAATAATAAGACATCTGGTCCATTCTCTTTCTGAAAGAATATTTTGGCTCGCCTGCAGCCACGTGAGCAGCTCCTCATACAATGCACAGACGCAGCATCTCATCATCACCCATCCGCAGCGCTGGGTCCATCCTCCCCGCCCCGATCTCAGCTCCACCAGCTGGGCATCCGGTGTCCCCTTCCCATGGCACTGTCCAGACAGTTTCAACAGCACCGGCATCGCATCCCTCCACGGCAGCCTCCATCACTTCCATCATCCTTGGGGGTCTCGTCCACACAGCGATGAGCTGGAAGAAGAGCGAGGCACCAGGACCAGCTATTTCCATACTCAAACTTTCCCCAGTGATGGGGACAACCTCTTTTCTCAGACACGATGCTCCGGACACCACGAACACAAGCTCCCACAGCACAGCCCCTCTGCATTAAATCCACCTTGCCAGCACAGGACCGCAGCATCGTCTCCCCAGCCAAAGAGGGAAGGATGTGCTGTGGGATGCATGGATTTGAGCAAGCTACCAGGGCAAACAGGGTCCCCAGCTGCAGCAAAACCAGCAGCTCCGGGGAAGCCATCAGCTTTCCCTGCCATGCAGGAGCAGGACCTGAGGCCGATGGCATAGCCCCAGGGAAGCGAGCGTAAATTATAAAATGCAAACAGTACAAATTTTCTAAAGAGAGTTTCAGTTTGAGCACATTTTACAAAAAAAAAAAAAAAACAAACCACACAATACCCCACAAAAAAAAAAACACCAAACAACCAACAAAAAGCCACCTTGGAAAAAATAGGGACTCAAAGCACTTTGGCAGAGCTCTCGTGACAGCCTGCACCCTACGAGGGACGAGGGGAGCCATGAGGTGGCTGGGGACAGACTTGAGACATAAAGCAAATAAGGGAAATAGAAGCAAAGAAACAGGAAAGGGGAGGAAGCAAAAAGGATGTGTCTCTGCTTCAAATACTTCAGAACAGAGGCCCCACTTTCCAAATAACGTTTCGCCGGGGAAGGGAGGGGGCAGGCTGGTTTTCATTTCATTTTCACTTTGAAAACACCATTTTTCCTCACTACCACTGAAGTGCAAATTTCCACCGAAACAATTTCAAAAGAGAGTATGCCTCAAAGCTGAAGTTTTCCCAAACCACATCTGCTTGAATTTATCAAGCCGCGGCCGAGCAAGCCCCCAGCAGCCACTCTCCGAAGCAGCATCTCCCAGCACCGCATCCAAACACACCCCAGCACCCAGGCACAGCGGGGAGGGACCAGCACCGACAGGCAGAGCAGGACCCCCCAGCTGAGAAGAGGGTTGTGAAGACGACACAGACCAACTTCTGCTGCTCCAGCCCTTGGCACGGACCACGCCGGCGCTGGGAAGGAGAGATAAGGAGCCACGGCTGCTGGGTGTGTGCGGGGGGTGATAAATGGGGTGCTTGGTCATGCAGCCCCCACACTCCCAGCACTGACCACTGACACCTCCAGAGAGCACGAGGATACCCGGCTTTTCATCCTGTTGTGAGGAGCCGAGCAGCGCAGGCAGCTGCAGGCAGGACGTGGGTTTAATATTCAAAAAAGAGGGATGTCACCCCTTCCTGCACCTTTCCAGCTCCACCATGGCTGTGCCGGACCCCGGCTCAGCACCCGGGGCGGGCAGATGGCTTTGTAGAAATGGCTCATGGGGTCTGGAAACCTCTCCAAATTCCCTGCTGGCACAGCAGCAGCCTCCCCCTGCCCGGCTGGCGGCTGGCACTGATAGTGCCATGTGCCCCGAGACCCTCGCCCGCAGCTGCGCGGGGCAGGGAGGGGAGGGACCGGGCACAAGGACAGTCCCTGGGCTGGCAGCTGCAGCTGACGGTGGCGATGCCCAGGGGAAGCAGGTGCCCCTTTCCCAAGGGCCGGGCGGGAATGCTGGCGGCTGGGGCTGACAATGCCTTGGCAGAGCTGCTGAGCGCCCGCTGCCAGCCCCACAACAGAGCCCTGCACCCCCAGGGGCACTGGCCGAGGGGCTTCGCTCCGGTGCACCCCACAAGGCTCCTGCACCTAAGGACAGATAACAGGAGGGACATAAAACCATCACCTGCATGGTAATCAGCTTACCCTATTCAGCATCCCCAGCATGCCCTGGCGATGGAGCCAGGTGGCTCACCAGCACCCCAAATCTGCTCCCAGAAAAGGAGATGGTCCCCTGCCGCTGCATGGTCCTCCCCTAAAACCTGCACTCTCCCTTCTGAAGACTCTCCCCATCCGTCTGCAACGGGACAAGGACATGCAGACCCTCCCCACGGCCACCGATCCCACTGCAGCTGACCTTTTGGGTCTGCAGCGTTCCCATCGTCAGCGGCGGAGCCATCCCAACACACGTTTTGAGGACCACGGCCACCAGAACTCAGTTAGGTGGCATTAGAGTGCAGTAGCCAATGTGCTGCTCCTTTCCTGCAGATTTTAAGGTCCGTGGTTTTGCAGTGCCTTTGGCGTCCAGTTGAATAGATCTAACCCAGCCTGTGGGGCAAACACACCCAGAAAAAAACACACCCAGAGCAGCTGATGACTTTGCCACTGGGAAGATGTGAAGGGAGCAGTAACGCATCCCAGTCCGCTCTGCTGCGGGTGCCCAAAAGCCCTGCGAGTGCAACGCCGGGGTTGTTTTTTCAGAGCTGAATAAAGGCAAGGGTCTGGTGAACAGCCACCATGAAGAGATGTGCCAGTGCCCTTCTGCAGGGAGGAGGTCGCTGGGGGCACATCTCGCTGCCATCCTGCCTACACCAGCACCTCCAGCACCGAGATGTGGGTGTGGGGGGGGACAACACAGACCCCTCCTCCTGAGGGAGCAGAGGCAAAAAGCTAAAGGGGTGCTACAGCAGGATCCTACCACCAGGTTAGGGGCACCCCCGAGCTTTGGATGCTACTTAATTCATTGCTATTTCTCTTACAGAGAATGAACAAGGGCCAAAGGATGGGCTCACGCACGGATTGCCTGCACCAGTCAACTCCTAACGCTCCCCAGTTCAGTTCAGATCACAAAACCATCTTCTTTACAAGTACATGTGCAGCTCACGAATCCATTTTTCTGAGTTATACAACTCCCACACCGCACTCAGATTTCCCTGGGCACATTCCCACTGTTTCCAGGAGCTGGTGCCCTCTCCTCCCTTTCCACCAGCACCCTGTGCCTCTCCTCTCCCCCTTTGGTCTTTGCCAGGTGCCAAGAAGGTTCCACAAAGTTGGGGTTTTCTTTTTCCTTTTCTGGCACAAATATCCCTGCAGCCGCTGTGCAGCAAGCTCACCATGCTGGGCTGAGCAACCCACGATTTCCCTGCCCTGTGCCCTCGAAACCAGATGGCAAAGCCAAAGTTTGCTCTGACAAGCAAAGGAATCAGAACTGACACGATCAGCAGAAACAAGCTCAATTCCTCTTGGCAGGGTATTAATTTCGAAACCTCTGGTGTCGTCGTCCCAATTCACAACGAATTTGGATCCGAGCTCTCCGACGCGGAGGTTTGACAGAGGAGGTAATTGGAGGAAATGGCTTTGTAATCCAGCTATTGTGCTGGCCACATCCAGCGCTCCCAAAGAGCGAGGTTCGCTTCCTGGCACGGCTGATTCAGCCGTCCTTTATTTGTCCCCCATGCCTCTGGACTTTCCTCTGCCCAGCAGGGACAGCACAGTCCCCTCACAGCAGCATCCCAAGTCTGCCAGGCATTCCAGCTTCTCCCAGCCTGGTGAGCGGCAGCAGCGGGGCGATGAGCCTCGGGCAGCACGCACACCAGGCTGATGGAGCCAAGCTCCGCCGGTGGCAGGAAGAGGGATGGGGGATGTTGAAGTGGGAGCAATCCCACCCAGAGAGCCCCAGCGCCTCCATCTGCTCCACACAAATAACCAGGAGGATGGACAAGCCTGACCTGGAGGAGAGATTGGACCAAAACTCATAACTGCATCATTAGTGACATCCCAAAGTGGCACATACCCCAGAACGGAGAGCACCCGCTGAGGGGTTCCCTGACAGATGCAGGTACTGGCCATCGGATGGTCCATTCTTACCCTTCTTCTGAAAAAGATACTGCAGACACAGGCCTCAGGGGGGAAAAAACGAAGCACTGAAAGACAAGAGTTTTCCCTGGTGCCTCCAGGAAAGAGGGGAAAAGAAAAAGGGGAAACAGGGTGGAAAGGTTCCAAAATGTGTTCTGCACCTAGCTGAGCGGCGCTCGCCTAGCACCAGTCACATACGCAGGTCCCAGCTCGTCAGACACAGCACTTTTTCCACTGCTCTAATAATAACCACCAGCATATTGACCTGTGTGTTCCTGCCATCCCACTGTTCGCTCTGGTTTTTCTACCTGTTGTTACCTGGGCTGGACGGTGAGCTGCTCCAGATGGATGTCAGACCCACTCCCGACCTGCACCTCTGAGACCTGATCCATTTGGTGGCCAGGGCAGCATGAACCCCTCCACCTGCCAGCTCTGCAGATCCTACCAGTGGCTCCAAGTTCCCTCTGGGAGCCTGTTAGATCAAGCTCTTGGCCTTCAGAAGGCTCATCTCTATTTAAATAAACACCCTGCAGGAGTGAGCAGAGCCACAGTCTAACATACCCCAGTATCTGAATCCATCTTTTAGGTCCATGGCCGATTCCCTGACGAAGCCAGCACGAGCACACCAAGCGCATGCACAGCCAGGGATTTTGTGGAGGAGGAGGGGAAGAGCTCCATAATTTTTCTTCATCTGCTAGCAAAAAAAAAAATAAAAATTAGGACAGTAAACAGCTAGCAATCAGATCGGAATGCCTGGGAGAGCTCTTACCTACTGGCAAGCAGATCTCTCATCTGGAATTCATTTATTCTTGTTCACTATCGATACTATCAAACCACAGTGGTGGTTGAGGAAGGACGCATTCAAAAGAGACCTGAAGTCATTGAAGAGGCCAGTCCCATCACCAATGTCACCTCCGGAGGTAATCTAACCCAACCAGCAGGCCAGCGTTTCAAAATGCCATTTTCGGCAGTACCAGAACCGCCTAAAAATCCAGTGTCAGCAAACAGACACGGCTCCCAACACCCTGAAAGGCAGGAAACTCCTGCCTCCTGCCTGCAAATCCATCAGTGCTACCAGAACCAGAAGGCACCTCTGTTATACCCAGAGTCACATCCAGGGCATCAGCCGAGAGGAGCTGGCGACACAGCGGCCGGTTCTGCAGCCGGTAACTGCTGACCACCCCTGGCACCACCACTGAACACCTGAAGTGGGATGAATCCTGGGGGTCTCTCAACCTCCTGGAGGAAAGACTGCACAAAGAACTGCGCACTTGCCCGGTGTGTTTTGTTCTGCATCCCGTTTTGCCGCTAACGCCCTCAGAAAGCTCTCCTAGCGCAGAGGCTCTCCTGCATCGTGTTTAATTACATTCAGTCACTCAAACTGCCGCAGAAAACCCACTTTAGCTGTAATCGTTTTGAGCTCTGAAGAAATCCCACAGCCTGCTGGAAAACGCAGATCTGATCTGTACACCCCCCTTAGGCGCCGTCTTGCGATGATGCGCACGTAGGAACGCACCGAGATCACTGAGCTCCAGGGTCCGAACAGCAGGAGATCCGCTGCCTGCCTCTCGTTTTGGGGGTGTGACGTGGAGGGTCCCGTGGGACCCCCGCATCGCTCCCCACCAGGAGCTCCTCCAGCCAGCTCCAGGGCCAGGCTGGGCTCAGCACTGCTCCGGGAGGGGACCACACAGACACAGGCTGAACAGGGGGAAAAAACACACGTGAAGATCGTGGAAGTCTCAGGGCAAGTAAATTGCTGTTAATTATGAGATATTTGATTGCAAGAAGCACCAGATGGCCAGCCATCTGCTTTTTATTATAAAATTAAACAAGATTAACCCAAACAGGATTTCCTCAGCATTCTTCTCCGACTGGCTCACAAATACATCTTTAACACCTATGCCACAGATACAGCACAACCAGCAGCTCCTCCTGCCTTTCCCTGATCTATGTGGGCTGAATCCTCTGCTGAGCAATGCCCTCACACGTAGAGGCTCCCAGGGGATGGATTCATTAGGAGATGAGAGAACAGAAAAAAGCCAGTTCAAACGACAGGCACACAAACCTGTCCTGCCAAAGCCAAGCGCAGGACACAGAGCGGCGGCTGCATCCCCTGGGCTGGTGGGATTCTTTGCCTTTCTAGACGTCTGCCTACGAACTTTAAGTATTTCCTCCTTGCTTCAGCATCCTCAGCATCACCAAAACACCATCCCTGCTTGTGTGCCAACATCACAGAAGCTCATTTGTGCTTTGTACAATGACTGATAACGATGCCTTTTGCAGGCTTCGGCTGTTCCTTGCTTCAAGATATATAAAATTCTGAGTTCAAGCCCTGCAGAAATCAGCTCAGACATTTTCCCTCGCGAGCCAGGCTTGCAGGACCTGCTAATCCAGCGAGTTTGCAGCCCTCAGCTACCAAACCTGCTTGGGGAGCCAGCTGCCTCTCCTGCACTCCCTGGAAGCTGGGCTGCTGCCAAGGAGGCCTTTCCCAGACCACCCCATTACCCTACGCACACGTACCTTATCCCACGCACACGGACGTTATCGCATCTCACAGCCAGAACTAGCCCAGCCCTGTCCCCCCCACAAGCTTTTCTCATGCAAATCGCACACGCCAGCGTTTGTTGGAAGCAAATCGGTTGTGAATGGAACACAAAGGGTGTTTCAGGGGAGATGTCCCCTACCATCACTCCCCCACATAAATCCCCAGGACATGGTGAGTCCAGAAACTATCGACAATACCCGGCTCGCACCCTCCCATCTTATCAGGGATAGGCAGGCAACCTGCTGGGAGAGTTCCATCGCCCCCCAGCCAACAGGCAAGGGCTCTAGCTCACATAAATATTTTTTTTTGTTTAGCTTTCAAAATCTTCTCTTTTGGGCTTTCCCTGGGGAGAAAAATGCTCTGGTGTTCTCTTTGGGGTCAGAGCCAGGCAGGTCACTGCACCCCAGGCTGTCTGCCCCCCTCCCCGTCACTGCTATCGGAGGCTGGGACACACGGTGCGTGGTTCCAGCTTGCAGCCGCTCACAGGGTGACACAGCTCCTTGAGGGACACATCCCATGGACACTGGGATGGGAAAGGAGAGAAGCGCAGTTGGGTATCGCCTGGCTGCTCACCTGCAATCAGGAGTAAGCGTGTTCTGGAAACCACAGAACTTCTTCATTTCATTATATGGTCTGTCTTAAAAAAAAAAAAACCTCTCAAACATGACAAAAGCATGAACTGTGAAGTGATCACGTTTCCAACCAGTTCGCTGCTTCTTTCACCCTACTAGAAGCCACCAAATGGAGACCAAGTTCCCCCCAACGACACGCCATCCATCTCCTTCACGCCACAACCCTCAGGCTTGCACAAACACCAACATCAGGACAGTTCTGCCCATATTCCTAGGTGCAGAGGAAGACCTCGGTAAAGTAAGACACAGTCCCTATACAGGCACATTCAGGGAATTGATGGGAAAGCTCTAATATGCTTCTCTACTTTTCCCCTTGCCTTTCTCACAAGAGAGAGACAGGCTTCAACGGGGACCAAATCATTTGGTTTTCCACAGTCTTGTTCTTAGAAGAGACTGTTTCACCCTGAGCTAGTATTTCCCCAGAAGAACCTGGTCCAAGGCAGACAGCTCAGCAGGGAAAGGTACATGCAGCTGAGAAGAGCATCCCACCAGGAGAAGGAGCAGGGGGTTACTCTACAAGCACTGCTACACCACACACCTACAGAGCACAGCTTCCAACGCCAGGTTTTGAATGAACAGATGCCCTGTGCAAAATATTTCCTTTGCCAAAAAGAGTAAAAGGAAACCCACTTCAGCTGAAAATTCAGCTTTGAAAGGCAATCCCTAGTAAGTGAGGTATAAAACTGAATTCGGAGCATTTTCACTACTTTCTTGCCTTTCCAGCAGAGCATCCGCTGCGCTGGGCTTTCACTGACAATCCTCCTCCCCAGCCAGCTGGGGAAATGCTCCAGGAGATAGAAGCACACAAAATAGAAGCAGTGGGGGAAAAAAAAAAAAAAAGCCACAACAAGCTTTTTAAACATGATTTATGCATGCTGGGTACTTCTCTATTTAACCAGATGCTTCCAAATGTCTGGCACTAGAGGAAAACCTATAATTTTAGCCCATGATATATTACTAAACCATATTAGACTCGCACAGAAACAACTGGCTGCTCTTACAGCCAGAGGGGGGAAAAAAAAAATAAGTAGATCACACTATAAAACAAAAGAGACTTCAAATATCTATGGTATTATCTGGGAGGAGTTTCACAAAAAGCTGGTTCGGGCTGCCACATGTGGATTGGAAGGGGCTGCGTGCACCTCAGGCTCTCACTAGCTGCCTGGGGGATGCGCTTCCAGGGATACTTCCTACCAAGAGAGGAGAGCCTTGCATCTTTGTAAGCAACCCAGTAACAGAGCATGGGTAGGAAGCCCCCATCTGAGCAGAGACCACCTACCAAGGGGCTTCCAGACTGAGGCGCGTAAGAATTGGGCTCTACCAGGTGCAGGTTGCTGCCAATAACTCCTGCAACGTCCCACGGCGTCTGATAGCACGGCAACCACGGGGCATGTCTTTCTTCAGATGCCTATAGGGGATGCAGAGATACGCTTGGAAAAACCAGCGCTGATACAACTGGGGGGAGAACCAGATGTGCTTTCAGCCTGAAGAACCAGCTCATCTGGTTTTTCCCAAATCCACCGGCTAATTGAACAAGAGACATGACTTCCTACAAACCTCGCAGGCAGCAAGAGCATCAAGGGCACAAGGGAGGGAGCTGGCTTGGAACACACATCGCTCTCGGCACTGCGGCTACAAAATGGCTTTTACAAAGCATCATTGCCTGTGCATGTTCCTGTAGGGGCCCTGAGAATGGCCCTGGACAGAAAGGGATGTGCAAGGATCAGGGAAAAAGATGAGCGGAGGACCTGGTGCTCTCGACCAGCCCTCATGTTGGGATTTTGGGTGCCGGCCATGCCCACAGCACCGAGATAGGATAGAGTCCTGCTCCCGGGTGCAGGGCAGAGATAAGGCCCCTGGGACCGATGGAAACGCAGGGCACAAACCAGCCCCAGGTCTTCAGGAGGAGGTGAAGAAGACCCATACGAGGCAGAGGAAGAGCACAGTCAAGCCAGTCCAGCAGAACACCTTGGATGAATTTTATCTATCCTGAATTTTATCCATCCTATCAAAATAACCAGCATATCACAATGTACAGCATAAAACCCTCCCCTTCAATAGGGGCTCCAGGACTCTCCCAAACCTACGCTCTTGTCTTCACCCCCTGCAAGTGAACAGCAGCAACCAAACAGAGAGGCCACAAGCAGTGAAAAAAATCAAACACACCTCAGCTGACTCAAAATCAGAACTGAACGTGTTTCTGGTTAAGACAGCAGCTTAACTTACATCATACAGCAGCAAAGGGCAAAAAAAATGTCCTCACCTATGAACCACAGGTCCTGGAAACAGCCAACAGCTTTGCTCTTCCCCCCACCAGTTGTCTCCAGCCACCTTCTCCTACGAGGCATGGGATGATGGGTTACCTTGGAGCCTTGTTTTGAACCTGTCTCCCTTGCTGTATTCCTCCAGCGCAGAACTTCAGCTGCCAATGAAAGGGAAGGCGATTAAATCAGCTAACGACACCCTGCAGGAAGGTACAATCTGTGTAACCCACACCTGATGACTTGCAGTGCATTCCAAAGTTCCCTTTTCCATCACCATGCAAGGTCAAATGGTTTTGCTCCTGAGTGATGTGGACATAATCCAACGCCTTGTGAAGTGGAAGCGGTTGGTCCCTCACCCGAGGAGAGGAGAAGGGGTTTGTGAGACTCCAAGGAGCATTCCTGGTGCTGTATGTTGCCATGTTCTCCAGCCCCAGGACTAGCTCCATGTTACTATAAACATACAGTATAGTGTATGTATACCTAAACAGTACAAATCATAGAATCATTAAGATTGGAAAAGACCTCAAGGATCATCAAGTCCAACCGTCGACCCAACCCCACCCAACCCACTAACCCATGTCCCCAAGCACCACATCGACATGTTTCTGGAACCCCTCCAGGGATGGCGACTCCACCACTTCCCTGGGCAGCCTGTTCCAATGCCTCATCACTCTTTCAGGGAAGAATTTTCTTCTAATATCCAGCCTAAACCTCCCCTGGTGCAACTTGAGGCCATTTCCTCTTGGCCCATCACTTGTTACTTTAGAGCAGAGCCCAGCACCCCCCTCACTGCACCCTCCTTTCAGGTAGTTGTAGAGAGTGATGAGGTCTCCTCTCAGCCTCCTCTTCTCCAGACTAAACAACCCCAGCTCCAATTTCAGTAAGTGCTAGCAGTCTCTTTTATTGAGGACCACACAATTCTTCTCATTAGCGACTGCTGCTGCCCAACACATCAGGCTGTGTCCTCATTATGCCAACCACACAACAAGCCAAGAGAGAGCTCGCTGTACCTTCGCCAGGTGCCCCAACCTTCTGAAGATTACAAGAGGCCCCGGGGCCTGATCCCACAAGTCAGGATGAGCTGAGCAGAGTCAGCTCCCATCTGTCAGTGACATCCCCTTGGCTTCAGCCCGGCTGAGATTTCTCACCCTGGATATCAGCCATGAGCACAGGACCACCGCCTGTAACCAAAGAGTGGGCATCCCTCAACAGAGACAATGAGCCGCCGACGTACGGGATGTCCCATTATTCACGGGAGCCGCCTCTGCGCTGGAATAACGCTCAACGTGTGGGAGAGGATCAGAAGATGCATGGCCAAAGAGAAGGACCCATCGAGCCAGGGCTGCTTTCCAGGCAGCGCTAAATCATCACCAAAACTTGACTCATAATCCCAAGCATTTGCTTCCTTTTATATTCCGTGTGACAACAATCCATCTTTGGGGCTTACACTGTCTCCAAAGGAGTCTTTGCCTGCACAGACTTTCCCTAACGTGCAATGCAGATGGCTCCAAACTGCTCCTCACTCCAACGGGAACCAGCCTCCCCTTCCCCAAACACCACCCTGGTCCAACACGCACCCCAGGGAAACCGCGGCTGGGCTCACAGAGCTGGGGCGAATCGAGAAACCTCAAATCCAGGCCAAGAGGCACCTTGGACTTTCCTGCT
>NW_010097581.1:105473-116130 GCF_000699245.1 Pterocles gutturalis
GACAAGAGGTTGTCATCAAGAGCAAAGGCAACTGTGGGGAGAAGACTCCATGCACACAGGAACGGACCTACCCACCCAAGTCCATCTCCTCGCTTCCACACAACTGCCCGGACCAGACTTTCCAGCCATGTGACGGAATATAACCCACCAACGCTGACGGACACCCTGCAATTTATACCTCTTCACCCTTACGTAACCAGCACCCGGGCTTGGATTCAGTTTGAAGAATGGGTTTTCAGCTTTACAAGAGCAAACCTACCCAAGCAAAAGCGTGAGACTTCTGCAAGCCTGCAGAGGAGGCGCGGAGCTGAACCTGTCTCAGCGTCTGGTTTTTCTTCTTTATTAATCATTTTCACGGGCCTTTGCACTTTTGGATTCCAGCCTGACTGGAAGCAGCAAACGCTGGAAACCTTGCAAAGCCTTCCAAGTGTGAAACCCCCCCTCCCCAGAGAAAGTTTAATGCACTTCAGGTCTGCACGCAGACTTCCAGGGGCCGAGTCAAGCAGCCACCCCTCTCAGATGCCCAGGACATTCATCTGTCAGAGAGTTTCCAACCTGAAACACAGACTTTCACCTTCAAGCATCTTTTGCAGAAGCAGGACCAAGAGATCAAAGAAGGGATGGGGCTGACAGGTGGAGCTGAAACGATGCCCAGAGAACAGCTCGGGATAGCAAGCCGTCGGGGCTGCTGATGCTTTTCCCACTAAACACCCACCTCTCGTCCTTTCCCAGGCATCCCCCAGGCTCCATCGCCCTCATCCCATAATTAGATTGAACACACAACACCTGGTGTTTGCCTCCACTGAAAGACACAACTCTCAGCCTTCAGCAATGCCAAAACCAAACGTGGCCGAGACGTGCCGAGCAAAGCTGCCTCTCAGCCAAGAGAGCTGGAGCATGCACAAGGAAGAGCCTCCCCCTCTCTCTTTTACTATTTTATTCTCCAGATTTACAATGCAGGCTATTCTCTCCTGGAAGGAGGAATCCAAACCATTCCAGCTTTGTAGTGACTCACTGCAAAGGGAAGGTATAGATGCCCCTCCACCGGCCAGCTTCCCACCAAAGCGGCTGCCTCGGGCCCATGATGAACCAGTGGAGCTGAACCAAGAGGAAGCCATGGCCAGTGGCTCTCGGGAGCTCGCAGAATCAGCTTTTCCAACTGGCTGCCTCCCTCGCTCCTTCAAACCCCTCAACCAAAACCACCACATTCACTGGCCCAGACGGGATGGGAAATGAGAAGAAAAACTTTCTCTCCATCACTACTCTTCTTTATAAAGCTGCCACCCCCACCTCCCACTGCAAAGTAACAGGGCAGCCTTGACACTCAAGCCAGCCATTGGAACAAGGTGGCTGGGTTAGAGACAAGAGCTCCAGACCACATCTCCAAGGGCTCAGCACCCTCTGCACAGCACAGGATTCCTGTACCTTTCATCCCACACTGGTTTTAGAGCGAAGCCATGTGGAAAAAGAGAGCCAGGAGGCAGTGTGGCCATGGGAGAGGGCTCCGGGACTCCTGCCACCCGAGCCCTAAATAATGAGGACAGTCAAGTGTCATGTGCCCATCGGACTAAGCCCCAACGGCATCACCCCGATGGACACGGAGCCGATGGGAACAGATCCTGGTGAGCTGGTAGTGATGGGAGCCATAACCCCAAGATGGAGATAGACGCGCCACAACACACAACGACCGTGATTATGGCTTATTGTGCATCGCGATTCCCCACTGCAGAAGAGAGAAATGTGTCTGTAGGTGGCCCAGAAACACTAACTTATTAAAAAGGAGGAAAAAAGAAAAAAAAAATAACGCAGCGTCTGTCACCCTTTTGCAGAATTGTTATTTTTTGTGTGGAGTTGGTGCTTGCTTTCCCAAGATTTACATTTTTGTGTGTGTGTGTCATTCACTTTTCATGCATTTTCAGACCTTGGAGCTTAGAAATTCAAAACACTTGTCAGTCACGTCAATCCTTCTGGACAAAACAGAGCTGCCACTTGGATGGGTAAAAAAACCAGCAACAAACAAAATGCACTTTTCTATCAAGCTGTGACTCAGTCACCCCACTCAATGCGAGCAAGAGAATGTTGAGAGAAAGCGAAAAGAAAGATCTGAGTTTTCATACTCATCGGTGGAACTAAATTGATTAAGGTCATTTCCGAGGTAGGTTTGAAATCTTCTACAAAAATTTTTGAAAAAGAAAAAGAGAAGTGTGTTTGGCGCCCCCCCCCCCCCCAAAAAAAAAAAAGGGAAAAGTCACTACTGCAAAAACATTAAATCTGCTTGGGTAACTCAGAATATGTGTTGGCAAGGCAACATATCTCAGCTTGAACAGTAAACCTGCTATGTCAGAGGCTTTACAACATATGAAAGAGACTTGGGTTTCAATATAACATGCTGAATTTACTTCTTTTCAGCCTTTCATAGCGAAGTATTTGATGTCTATCCTTTCACTGTTGCAATCGATAGGGTGACCTTACTGAAAAGTCTCCTGACCTTTGCTGTTGTCGGTATTGTTCTGTTAAAATGTAATTTAACTCTTTTTCTTTAGTCTGGAAATAGCACCGTACAGGCAGCAAACATGATAGGGGTTTGGGGTTTTTCCCCCCTTACTTGGAGGTGAGAGGCAAAAACATCCATCATCAGAGCTGGCTTAAGACCAGATGATGTCAAGAAGCGTACAACGTCAAGTGGCCCAGACCCTCTGCTGAAGGGGACCTGTTGAGCTGCACCGATTTCACACTCCAGCTCAGAGCTATGCCCACTGGCATCTGCAGAGGGTCTGGCTGGATTCCCAGCACCTTCTTGTGAAGATAAATGCCTGCTTGGTAAGGGAAATAACAAGAGGGGTCTTGCTCTGATGCTCTTACTCCAGTGATGAAGAGTATCCCACCCAATCTTTTAGCCACAGGATCGAGCGGTCTCCCTGGATTTAGAGCATCACTGGGATGTTGGTATCTCTTCAGCACTACAAAACACATTTCTAGGATAGAGACCTTTAGCTAAAGCTTTGCACATATTCCACATAATCCCAGAAAACCAAACAAATCAGAATTTACAAGAAAAAAGTGAATTGTTTTCAAACAGCAACTACCAAAATGGAAGGTGCCTGATTTTTCTCATGCCAGTGGGGTGTTAGAAGAGTGAGCCGCATGCGTTAGGATTACAGCGAGATTATCATCACAGGATCTCTGGGAGCCTGGTTTGAATCACATTATAACCCTGTAATGCAAGTGCTTTCGCAAAAGCAAATTCACATCGTTATGATCCGCAGGGTTGCTGCGTTAGGGCTGCACGCGGGTATTACATCGCATGAGTGATGCAGATGTGCGCATCTGCACTCACACCCATACATTTGCACAGGATTACGGCTCAGATTCCTGATCCTACTTATAAAAAGCCCTATAAATCCCAGATAGCTCCCTTTAAATCAGCAGCATTATCCTACTGTAAATCCAGGGTGTAAATCAGAGCAGACTCTGGCTCAGATGCTCGCAGCCACACACCGCAAACCCTGGGCTCCGCACACAGCGGGTTCCCCCCAAAGCCCATCCCCATCGCTTCCTGCCCTCCTCAGCCCCACACCCCAGCACAGAGGCTGAGCCCCACTTCTCACAGCACCAGTCACCCAGCTCTCCTCATCGAGCAGCACTCTGATACACATTAAAAGCTGGCTTTGGCAGCGCTGCCGCCGTCGCCATGTGCTCCGGTATTGCTCACAGCTGAGTTATTTCTTGCTTCTTCGGAACTTTAAACGGCTTTTATGCTCAGTGAACTCATCAAAGGCTCGTATCTGAAGTCAGCAGCGTTGAAACCATGAATGAGGCCAAGGAGACCCAGCCCAGCTAGGCGTTTCTTACCACACATTATCGAGATGGTTGCCAGAGGAGCCGATTTAAAGTCACTGTGCTACACCTGAATGTCGTTTATGGCTCATAAATGGAAATCTGTGTTTAAGTAACAATAAAGCAGGACTGCACTTTTCTATATACAAAAAAAAAAAATCTTTTCTCACAGAGCAGATGTGTTTTTATGTGCTCAGTGCCTGCCTCCGAGGCACGCAGAGCCTGACAGCGCTGGGATGCTTTCAGCCCTAATGCCCGAGTTAAGCAGGGGGACTTGCTCCAACATGGATTACATTTTCACTTGTTTTTCCACCTTTGCGTAGTGAATCTGACCTCCTTGCAAAGAGAGGACCCAAACATCCATGTGGCCATAGCTGCCAGAGGAACGCGGCTGATCCCCCGGTGCAGGCAGCCAGTCCTGCCCAAAGCCACAGCTCTGCAGCAGGAAGGAGGGGGGATCATTCCTAATGCCCCAGCTCCAGGGTTGGGACATTTGGCCAAACAAGGTGACAGCAGCCACGATGTCAATCACTGCAAGTTACTCGAGGACATGTATTTTCACTCACCTGTTATCTGCTGATGAATTCCATCTCAGACTCCAAGGGGTCCCAATCCACGTTTCTGGACCCAGTGCCAACACCAGCCAGGGCACTGCAGCACACACGTGGCCACGAGGAAAGCCTCCTAGAACATATCGATTATGTTTTTTCATATTATACCTCTGCCAAAGTTTTGATTTTTGAGAATTTTCTGCATGAAAACAAGTCCTAATGAAAAACATACAACAACATCAAACTCTGCCTTCCACCAGCTTCCCATCACCTGCCCTTCTCCCAGGACCACCTTGGGGCCACCCCCTCTACACAAGGATCATCCCACCACGATTCACCTCCCCAAAGAAGCAGCTTGAAGACTTTACCGGTCCGGTCCATGCAGCAGGTCTGCGGAAGCTCCCTCCGACACTCAGCATTACTCAGAATCTCCAGAGCCAATGCCGCGCTGTGAGTACCAAACTGCAGAGAAAAAAAAAAAAAGATATTGTGAGCTTCTGCAAAGTCAAACCTCCAAACTGTCTACGGCAGCGCATGAAAACATCATCCTGCCCAAGACGGGACCTGAACTGAAATAGTGACGCTGCTACAACCTGAGAAACCCCCTGCAGGCATGCGGGAGCAGGATGCCAGAGCCGTAGGAAGGACATCCAGCTGCACGCCTGGATGCCAGGGCATGGGAAGCACTGTCCAGCTACAGCAGGAACACTCATTTTCAGTGATAGCAGACAAAAGTTGGCAAACATATTTTTATAGGTTCATCTTTGAGAAGGCAGTAATGCAATATACAGAAAGAAACAAAACACAGTCGTTAAAAAACTGGCTGTTGGGATCTCACAGGGACAAGGGCTTTAACAGGAGTTTAAGCGCAGCCTCCACGGTAAAACAGTCAGCAATGCGCCAGAGCTGCAAAACACGTGAACCAGCAGCAGCAAGTCAGCAATGGCTGCGAGATATCGATACAAAATCAGTTACCTTGTCCCGAGATGAAGATGACCACGACTGAAGTCTTTCACGGGCTTAAAGATCTCTTTCATACATCCCACAGTGGCCGAATCTCGCCCCACACTTTGACACCACAGCATTGCAAATTCAACGCAAACCATAAGAGGAGGAGATAAAAAGGGATTTAAGGCTGTCAGGACTGCTAACTCCCAAATTCCATCATAAGCAAAAACCACAGAAGACTGAACCTGGATTAGCCCAAATATCCGCTCCATCTGTGTACTTCCATATCTTTCTGCCACATATTTACTCCTAAGCTACGGGCACAGCCTTTCATCACTCCCAACAGCCTTCACCTTATAAATCCGTCAGCTTTACCTTCCCAAACAGCACGTCCGCCCGCAGACCCGCTCCTCCCACCCCTTTCCCTCGCCACGCACCGGTGCAGCCTCGCATTCCTCCCTCCGTTCGAGGGTTCCTGCCCACCACCACCAAACAGCAGGAAAACACAGACTGACCTATCCGCTCCTGCACCACACAAAGGCAGGAGGGTGGCTTTGGCATTTCTTCTTTCTGGCTTTTCTCTCTAAGGAGGAGGAGGGTGACAAGTCAAATCATTGGCAGGCATAGATTTTTTTTTTTTTTTCATCGATCTTTATTTTACAAAAATAACTTACAAATAGAGACAACTCTCAGAAGCAAGATCATTCACTCTGTGCATAAGGATACAGCTTTGGGGAGTAGGAGTTAACAACTCTGAGAACTGTTAATTTGAACATGACAGCAGCTATACTACAGCACATACGTTCCATGCTCCAGACACATGGCTATGACCACCACATAAAGCTACAGTCGAAGTGTGCCAGCCAGGGAGGATGCACCCAAGAGATCATTTCCACTCTGCCATTTATTATCATCCTCTTAAAACCAAACGGCAATCTAACACTCAGACTACAGCACTCTGTATACACTCCTCAGCAATATACTTCAAATACATGATAAAAATATATTTAACTTTCAAATACAATTGTATAAGGTACATCAAGAGCCAGAAAATAAAGTCTCGAGCTTTTAAATACAACACACTATATATATAACATATACAAGGAGACAAGAGGGAATCTACATGTGGAAGAGAAAGCTTATCCTGGAAATTTATGTTGTCTATGGTACACAATGGCTTTGTCCACTAGAAAGTCACTTCTACTTGCATAGCATTGTCGAGGAGTCCAGACTGGGGTAAGAGCTGATCAAACACAACACACCCACCAAATGCTTTAATTTTTGGTACCACTTCCATTTTGCACCTGATTCTACTCTTAAATTACAGTCTCTTTTGTAGGCTGGAATTCACGCCCCGTTCAGAACAAGCACAGGGAAAGGGGGAGGTAAAAAAAAAAAAAACAAAAACGAAAACACCACCACAAAAAAAAAAAAAAAAAGAAAAATCAAAGAGTCAAAGAGGTTTCTTTATGGGGTTGCAGTCATTTGGCATTTTGCTCCAGAGCAGAGTATTCTGCTTCTGACACTCTGGAAGCATCAATAAGTTTGGTGAGACCAGTTTTGGCAGAGTACTTGAAAATAAAGGCTTTCATGAGTTCGTATCTGTAGTTGCGGTTAATGAAGCTGTACAGGATAGGGTTGACGCAGCAATGGACTAGAGAGAAACACTGGGTGATGTGGAGAGTGGCATATAAGAAGTTCTCCATCTGACAACTGAAAGGTATGAAGTGAAGGCTGTAGAAGATGTCAAGCAGGACAGCTACGTGGTAGGGTAGCCAGCAGATGAGAAACACAACAACGTAGGAGAAAATGATCTTCCCGTTGCTCTTCCTCTCTTGGTCACTGGAGGTGGAGATGGTCTTCGCAAGGAGGAAATAAAAGAGAGCGATGATGGGAAAAGGGATGAGAAAGCCCAGCACAATGGAGATGAGCTCCATGCCAATCAACCACTCTTTGAAGCTCTCCTCTGGATAGACAGGACGGCAATAGGTTTCGTTGTTGGAAGAGACCGTCTTGAGATAGTAGGTGTCTGGGAGAGACGTGGAGAAGGCCAGAAGCCACACCAAGATGCAGATGCAACGACGAATTATCTTCTTCTTGCGATTGCTGGAGTTGGTGAAATAGGCAACCGAGAGGTAGCGGTCCACACTCATGCATGCCAGGAAGAAGATGCTGCCATACAAGTTGATGGAAAATATAAGGTGAGTTATCTTGCACGTGATTTCTCCCATGTACCACTGGTTATGCTGGACAAGGGAGACGACCCACACCGGAAGGGTGATGACGACGCACAGATCAGCAATAGCCAGGTTAAAGATGTAGAGGTGGGTTTCGTAGCCAGTCATTTTGGCTTGGAGGTTGACCCATACCACAACTGAATTGGCCACCAGCCCTATGACAAAGATGAAAATGTAGAAGAAGGAGAGGGTGTACAGCAGGGCACTTTTGTTGAGTGTGCCGGGGCATGTTGTCGCATCAACTGTGATGCAGTCGCCACTGTTGCACGTCCAGTTGATCTCCGACAAGTTGGCCGTTTCCAGAAAATCAAGGATGGAGGTCAAATCAAGTGCGCTCATGTTCACTCAGTTTGGAGCTGGAGTGACCTACAGGCAAAACAGGATCAGAAGAAACAACCCAAGTTAAAAGAGCTCTTTCTGCTGCCATCCTCGTACCAAGAAGCACGTGCAGGACACGGTGGTTTAGTCATGTCCTGCTCTTCTAAGACACTTTCCATTAAAGAGATCCATGGAGTAAAACAACCAAAAGAGACACATAACAAATCTCAGCTAGTTGACTAGTTTTTTTGCCTTTTTTTTTCTTGCAGCTCACATCTGACATCATCAGGTTGGCTATCGTCCCCGGGTGTGAAATCCGCAAAGTACACTGTGGCCAAACAAATGTCAGGTAACTAAATCTGTCTTCTCCAGCATAAATGATGATACTATCGCTTTCAGCAGGGGAATCTTTAAGCCATTTTATCTGCACTCCCTCAAGCATAGTAGAATTGATCTGGCTGATAGATGGTACCGTAAAACACTTAGTACAAGCTCTGGTCATCATCTTGTCAAGCCCAGCTCCAGCTGCATGAATCAGAACTGCAGAACTAAGGGGCTTTGTACCCTCGTCCAATTTTAAATTTAAATCCTGATCCATTCTCTCCCCTTGACTTCAATTCTATTTTTACAAAGCAACCCCTCCGTTCAACAATTATCACACAGCTTTGAGAAAAGAAAAAAAAAAGTCAGAGCTTGACTGCTGAGTCGATCTGCTGGGCTGAAGTTTTCTTTTTAGGAGAGAGCTTTGATTCACAAAACACCCCATCATCACAGCTGGCTCCACAACAACTGCTTCCTCCCCACCCTTTTGCTTTTCTACATCTACTTTTCTTGCCTCTTCAGTGCCTTCTTTGCAGCAGACAAAGGACGGGGCTGCTCCTTACCTTTCCCAGAAGCAGAAGGGAGGGCCCCAGCAGACCCACAGGGCTTAACACAAAATCCAAAGCTGGGCTGCTAATTACCCTTGTGCTTTTGGGGTGGTGTAAAGACCCTCCCATCCTGCCGGGCCAGCAGTACCACCCACAGCAGCAGCCGGCCGCCTTGGCCCGCGACCACTGCGCTTTAGCCAAGCAAGTTTTGGAGTCCCTGCGATCTGCGAGCTGCAGCTGGGGGCGCAACAAATTAAAGATGGGGTGTTTCCAAGGCATGGACCCCATCTCTGCCACTTCGCTTGAGCCAGAGCGTGGGGTCAACCAGCTCAGCCATGGTCCCCACTGCGGGCACTTCCAGCATCCTGAACGGTGGCCACCTCGTTCTTCTGAGTGCCCCCACCCCCAGCAGCAAGAGGCACCCCCTGATGTTACGCCAAACCTGGGGGCAAGGCCAGCATGAGCGAGCAACAGGGGGATATGACCCACCCCACCACAGGACCTCCTGGTGGGGCTCACAAGAGCACGGAGGGGACAGCGAGCGGGGAAGAGCTCAGCCACCCTCCTGCGCTGAGCATCCTCTTCTTGTCCCAACTCCCCAAAAAGGGACGTGAGTTGACACAGCAACTCTTGCTCCTCCAGCTGCATAATTGGCTCTTCCCAAGCCTCCCCTGGCCCGCCCACCAGGGATAGAGGGACGGAAGAGACGGGAGATAAGGGGAGAGATTACCGGGGAGAAACTATTGTCCCAGTGGAGATGATGGCAGTGAGGGGGGGGCCCTGCATGCACTCTGGGGAGATCAGATCTCTCCAGAAACAGGGCCCAAATTGGCCCTGTGAGGAGACCTAGCCCATGGCTTCAAACCTGTGCAGCCTTCCAGGCTTTCATCCCGCCAGCCCGCTGAGGGACACGGATGAGATCCAAGCCAAGTTAAACACACATTTCGCTAAGGTGCTGGCTAAAGATGGCAGAGAGGGATAGATCCCCTGCTAGACCCCATCCAGGGTCCCACCACCACGATTGCATCCCCTGTGATAACAGCTTTCAAGGCTTCTCAAGCGCAGGGAGAAGCAGCACCATCCCCAAAGTCCCTATATCCCTAAACCCCACAGCAGCTAAAGCAAACTCCCTAAAACCCACAAGAGCCCCAGCTCCATGGCACAGGCCACCATCCGCACCATCTCTCAGAACTCCAAGCTAACCCCATAACATCCCCAGCAGTAGCACGGGTGGTCCTGTGCATCTTCTGGGAAGGCACATGGTCCTACAAGGAGAGCAGACTCGTATCACTTCTCAAGACCCTAACTCAAGCTGACCTCCACGATGGGGCTGTGACCACCCACCCCCAAGGCTCCAGCACATTCCTTCACAGAGAAGCAGCTCCGACCCATCTGCAGGGTGTCAGATCACTGGCGCAGAGAGAGAGGCAGCGAGGGCGAGCAGGGAGACAGCAACAGGGCAGCACAGAGACCTCCAAACTTGGGCTCACACCAGTGCTGGAGACCCCACGGCCACCAGCTAGGAGAGGGCAACGTCATCCCAGCTGCTCGCTCGCAGCCACCCCCGGGATCTCACTGAGCGCAGACGATGCTCAGCCCCAGCCACCGCTCCAAGAGCAGGTCTGCTACGTGCACGTGCGTCCATCTGTCCAGGGCCGCCCGCATGCCTGCGCGTTTTCGCAGCCCCAGCGCGGCAATAAAAATCTGAAACCGATACGGCCTCCCAGGCTCAAAGCCCTGCCTATATTCAGAGATTACAGCTTTACGAGGCCGGGCTTTCTATAGTCTGGGATTAGCTGCTGTAACCCGAGCTCCGATTCCCACCCAGATTAACTGGGAGGAACCCACCAGACAAACTCAATAAAGCCACTCTGTGCTCCTAAAAAAAAAAAAAAAT
>NW_010097581.1:116141-116483 GCF_000699245.1 Pterocles gutturalis
CAGCACAACTCCCTCAAAACTTGGGAAGGCAGCTGGAACTGCGTGTTGTACCCACTGCACTGCAAAGCCCTTGCAGGCCATCGCCCCTTTGCCCGGCAGGCACGGGTCCCTGCTAGCCGGGCTAGTTTGTAAGAGTTACAGCACGAAGGAAAGGAGCTGCACCCAAAACCCTGCTCCAGACACCCAAAGATGTCCCTGGAGCCAACCCATCCTGCGGGATGCACCCTCCCGGTCCCACCTCCCACCCAGGACCCCACACAGGCTGCGCAGAGAGCAAACAGGCAGGAGCACCCCCACTTCAGAGGGCAGCCCAGCACCGTGCAGCCCTGCTCGAACCCACCA
>NW_010097582.1:0-754 GCF_000699245.1 Pterocles gutturalis
GAGGCCAGAGGGCGGGGAGAGGCTAGAAGCGAGTGGAGACTGAAAATTCCTCTATTTTTGTTCTGCAGCCGTATTTTTTGCCTATTCCCTTTTTTTGTCTCTCGTTTCCTTTGTTCTGCTTCATGTCCTTCTTTTCCTTTCTTGTTTTATCTTCTTGTCCTGCTCCTTAGCCCTCTCTATTTCTGTTTCTTTGTCCTTCTTGTTTCTCTGTCCTGTTCCCTTTGTGTTTTGTGTTGTGTTTTTTTTTTTCTCTATGAATCTGTCATGGTGCCTGTCACTGTTTTTTTCTTAATCTATCTTTGCTCTGCAGCCCAGCCCTGTTTTTCTCTCCATCTCTTTGTTCTGCATGTCAACACCTCTGTCTGCATTATTTCCACACCCCTGGTTGCCTGTTTCTGTGTCCGTTCCCCTCCCCCCTCCAGTGTCTGTGTCCACTCCCCCATGCGGCTGTAGGCTGGGGCTGGAGGATCCCCAGGTGGGGCCAGTGAAGCTGATGGGGATGGCTCCACTGTGGAAAGGCTGCAGTTCCTGGGGATGGACCTCCTGGGGATGCTGGATCCTGCCTCCCCGAGGGGTCTTCTAAGCTGTGAGGATGTTTCCAACTCATCAGGGCAACAGGCTGACAGACAGTTGGCACCAGGTTCCATCAGGGCACCCACTTCTCAGGGATTTTGAGAGCTGCTGGAGAGGAAGAAAATAAGGGGGCATTTGGCCTCATTCTCCTAGCACCATGGACAAACAGGGACAGGCGGCA
>NW_010097582.1:809-1114 GCF_000699245.1 Pterocles gutturalis
GAGAGGGTGTGTGTGGCTTGCCCCCGAGCCAAGGGCTAACCCACCACACATATTTAACAAAGGCTTAAAAACACTGCACAGAAGCTCTGATAGAGAAAATGTCAAACCACCCTGCAGACACCAAGGGTAGCGAAGATGGAGGGGTCGAACCTACTTCTAGGCACTGAAGCCAAGATTCCCCACATCTTGTGGTGAAGACTATAGTGCTACAGGTTGTCCTTCCCGCAGCCCACGGAGGTCCACAGCAGAGCAGACACGCACCTGCAGCCCCTGGAAGACCGCATGCTGGAGCAGGGGTATGTGCC
>NW_010097583.1:0-10156 GCF_000699245.1 Pterocles gutturalis
CAGGCTGGTGTCACTTCTCTGCTCTGGACCCGTTCAGCACTTGAGCTGAGTCTTCTGCCAGCACTGCTACATTCCTGCCCAAGAAATCCTGGGGCCTTTCCTCCCTGTGCTCAAATGAAGCCTTCATTGGGGAATGGGCATGGCACAAATCTGGAAATGAAAAGGCAGCAGTGAAGGAAATTAAAAATGAAAGCACAGCCCATATCATTAGCTGTGAGGATTTGCATTCAAGATGAGCTTGTGAGGAAATTGTTACCTCTGCAAAGGGTGCCTCTGGTCCTGCAGCAATGAAGGGCAGGTATAAAAGGCAGCCCAAGTCCCTGCTCTCTCATTGCCTTCTCTTGCGTCCTTCTTCTTGGGAACCAGGTGAGTCTGAAACCCCTGCTCTTCCTCTTGCTGAGTGACATCTCCACTCAGTGGACATCTCAGCTGATGTTGGCTTTGTCATATGTTGTGGTTTGGAGTCCTTTGTCATGAGAGAGGGACACAGGGAGGTCAGCTTATAGAGAGGCTGTTATGTGACTGTGGTGACTTTTGGTTTATGCACTTGGAGAGAGCTTCTGTGGCTAAGCTGCTCTTTGTAGGCCCCTTGCTGGATGAGGCCTTGGAGACTGTGTGTCTGCTGGCCAAGCTTCCATCTCGCCACTCAGTAGTGGCCTTGACTTCTTTGTGAAAGGGAAACCAGGCTGCTCCTCACCCAGACTTTTGTTCTGCTTCCTCTTTGCCCTCTCTCCCAGGTTCACCTCCACCCTCGAGACATGTCCTGCTACGACCGGTGCTACCGGCCCTGCGGCCCGACCCCGCTGGCCAACAGCTGCAATGAGCCCTGTGTCAGGCAGTGCCAGGACTCCAACGTTGTCATTGAGCCCTCTCCCGTGGTGGTGATCCTGCCTGGGCCCATCCTCAGGTCCTTCCCACAGAACACTGTTGTGGGGTCTTCCACCTCCGCTGAAGTTGGCAGGATCCTCAGCTGTGAAGGAGTGCCCATAAACTCTGACTGCTGTGATCTCTCTGGCTTTTCCAGCCGCTTTGGTGGCAGAAGGTACCTCCGCGGATAAAGATGCTGAGAAAGCCCCAAGAAGATACCTTGAGTAACTCAGAATATGGTGCTTGGCAGAAGATCCATCTTCTGGATGTGGTTTAAGTATTGATTAATGGCTTAATATTTCTTTTCCTTTTCCTTGTTTACTTGTGTTCCCTGGGCGAGAAGTTCCCACAAAGGCCAGCCTGTAGGGGACCATCTGTCTCCTCTCCCTCTATGGGGAAGCCAGACGGACATATTCTCCATAGCTACAGACCACAGACTCATGGCAGCCCCTGGGGCTCCCTGCGCTGCTGTCCTCCACTTGGAGTGACTTTGTTTCCCTCGTTTGACTCATTAAAGTTCTGCTGCATTCAAGCCTTGTCTCCATGTGGTCCTTCCCTCTGTGGACACTGCCCAAGATTCCAAAGGAGAAGGGTGTGAGTCTGGGGTGGAAAGGGGTGAGACCTTTCTCCATCCACAGAGGAATGGGAGGCTGGGACACCCTGAAGTGGCTTCTCTTTTGGGCACCAAACCTTGGAGCTGAGGAAGTCATCCCTGGTTGCTCTGCTGCCAGTGACCATCAGGCTTTGCCCTGTTTTGTCTCTGCTCACAAGTGCCCAGAAAGGCAGGAGATCCTGCAGGGTCAGCAGCCCCATGATCTCTTGAGGAAGGGTATTCCTATTGCTGTGGTTTCAGCTTCCCCTGGGTGGGAGGGATGGGATGTGGGATTCAGAAGCTGATTTGCTTTGCAGAATGGCAGGAGAACAGGGAACAGCCTTTGGGATGGCTCATAGTTGTTAATCCACCTTCCTCTCCTCCACCTGGGGAATGTGCTCAGGAATTGTCTGCTACTCTAGGGGGAGAGGATTTTTTTACATTTAAATCTCGTCTCTTCTGACTGGTGGAAATGCTTCTTGGCAGCCACTACATTCTCATTTTCCTATTTCCTGCATTAAAATCCAGATACAGAATCATAGAATCATAGAATGGTTTGGGTTGGAAAGGACCTTAAAGATCATCAAGTTCCACCCCTCCTTCCACAGCCAGGGACATCTTCCACTAGACTAGGTTGCTCAAAGCCTCATCCAGCCTGGCCTTGAACACCTCCAGGGATTGGGCATCCAGAACTTCCCTGAGCAACCTGTTCCAGTGCCTCACCACCCTCACGGTGAAAAATTTCTTCCTAATATCTAATCTAAATCTGCCCTCTTTCAGCTTAGAAGTGTTACCCCTTGGCCTCTCACTACACTCCCTGACAAAGAGTGTTTCCCCATCTCTCCTGTAGGCCCTTTTTAGGTACTGGAAGGCTGCTATTAGGTCTCCTCGGAGCCTTATTTTCTTCAGCCTGAACAACCCCAATTCTCTCAGCCTGTCATAGGGGAGGTGCTCCAGACTCTGACCATTTTCATAGCCCTCATCTGGACTTGCTCCAACAGGTCCAGGTCTTTTTTATGTTGGGGGCCCCACATCTGAACACAATACTACAGGTGGGGTCCCACAAGAGCAGAGCAGAGGGGGAGCATCACCTCCCTCAACCTAAAGTGTTTAAGCGGAAGAACAGAAATCCCCACACCACTGTCCTCCACCAAAAGGAATTGTGTCTAATGAAGCTTATCTGAGAATCACTGCTATTCTACATGTTCTGTCACCACTAATGTTTGTTTAAACTATCTGTGGTGGGTTGAACTTCGCTAGCTGCCAGGTATCCACCAAGCCACTCTGTTACTCCTCTTTCATCAACAAGATTAGGGCAGAAACTTCTATAAAAACCTTGTGGGTGAAGAAAAGGATGTAAAAATTCATGACATGTTCAGAATATTTATTCTCTGCTATTCCTTCCTCCTCAAACTCTATTCCATGCAGAGGATACAGTCTGTCATGAACTTCTCTAACATGGGTCCTTTCCACAGGCTGCATTTCTTCAAGACTGTACCCATGGGTTAGAGTCATTCAGGAACAGACTGCTCCAGCATGGGTCCCCTGTGGAGCCACAGGTCCTCCCAGAAAAACTGCTCCAGTGTGGGCTGCTCTCCACGGGCCACAGGTCCTGCCAGGAGCCTGCTCCAGTGGGGGCATTTGCAGATGACACAAAATTGGGCTGGAGTGTTGATCTCTTAGAGGGTAGTTAGGTTCTGCAGAGGGATCTGGACAGGCTGGATCAATGGGCCGAAGCCAACTGTATGAGATTCAATAAAGATGAGTGCCAGGTCCTGCATTCAGGTCACAACAACCCCATGCAATGCTACAGGCTTGGGGAAGAGTGGCTGGAAAACTGCCTGGTGGAAAAGGACCTGAGGGTGTTGGTCAACAGACAGCCACATAAGAACTGTCAGTGTGCCCTGGACCAGTAGAGCACCCTGGCTTGTATCAGAAATAGTGTGGCCAGCAGCACCAGGGAAGTGATTATTGACCTGTACTCAGCACTGGCGAGGCCCCACATGTTGTGTTCACTTTTGTGCACCTCACCACAAGAAAGACATTGAGGGGCTGGAGCACGTCTGAAGAAGAGCGAAACTGGTGAAGGGTCTAGAGCACAAGTCTTATAATGAGTAGTTGAGGGAACTGGGGTTGTTTAGTCTGGAGAAAAGGAGGCTGAGAGGAGACCTTATCACTCTCTACAACTACCTGAAAGGAGGTTCTAGCAAGGTGGGTGTCAGTCTCTTCTGCCAAGTCACAAGTGATAGGACAAGAGGAAATGGCTTCAAGCTGTGACAGGGGAGGTTTAGATTAGATATTAGGAAAAAATTCTTCACCAAAAGGGTTATTAAGCATTGGAACAGGCTGACCAGTGAAGTGGTTGAGTCACCATCACTGGAGGCATTTAAAAGACGTGTAGATGTGGCACTTAGGGACATGGTTTAGTGGTGGACTTGGAAGTGTTAGGTTAATGATTGGATTCAGTGGTCTTAAAGATTTTTTCCATCCTAAACAATTCTATCATTCTATGATTCTATAATCATAGTTTATCTCCAGAGCCTAGATTAGTCTTCTCTGTATCCTCCAGTGAAGTGATAGGAGGCTGCAAGTATGTCTTCCCTTTGCCTTCCCTTCTCCAAGATGAGCAGGCCCAGCTCTCACATCCTCTCCTTGCACGTCATGAATCTGGCTACCTGAACATCTTGCTGGCCTCCACAGGACTCACACCTGTTAATCAATATTCTTCCTGGACTGGGGAGCCCCTGACTGGGTGCTCTGCTCCAGATAATGTCTCACACTTCCCAAACAGAGGAGCAAGATCATTTCCATGGACTTGCTGGCTACACTCTGAGTAATACAGCTCAGGACGCAGTGTCCATTCTTTGCTGCAGGGGCACACTGTTGCCTCATGTTCAGCTGGGTGCCCACTAGGACCTCACATCCTTTTCTGCTGAGCAGCTTCCTGGGCAGCCAGTCCGCCAGCCTATACTGGTCCATGGGGTGGTTCATTTTTGCTCTTTTTGAACTTTTTGTTGTTCTGGTCAGCCCATTTCTCCAACCTGCTCTGATCCTTCTGACTACCAGCCCTGCCCTATATTTTGTTGGTGGCTGCCCACAGTTGGAGGTCCTCCACAAACTTTATGAGTGCACTGCTCACCACCATTCAGATCATTAATGAAAATATTAAACACTATTGGTCCTAGTACTGAGCCCTGAGCGTTCCCACTGTGGTTATTGGTAGCAGCTGGACTTTGCACCACTGGTCACAACTCCATGAGCTCACCAGCCCAGTTAATTTTCCAGCCCCCTTCTTGTCCACTTATCCACCCATATCTCGCATGGTTGGTGAGTCGGGTACTATAGGACAGAGATCCAAAAGCCTTGCTAAAATAAAGGCTTATCACACCCACTCCACAGTGCCACTCACCTCCTGAGAAAAAGCAATGACGTCAGTCAGGTATGATCTGCCCAAGGTAAACCCATATATGAGCTGCTCCCAGTCACTTTATTGTCTTTCATGAGTTTAGAAAAGGCTTCTGAGAGCTTCTTTGCAGGGACTGAGTGGGGACTAACCAGTCATTTCCTTGAACACCTTTGGATGCATTCCAACTGGTTCCATGGACTTTTGTATGTCCATTTGGTAACAGGAGCTCCTTAATTCTTTCTTCTGCTGTGGGTGCTGCTTCATTCCCAGAGTCTGCTGGGAGGCTCAGTGTGTGATGGGTCTGAGGAGAAGCCATACCAGTAAAAACTGAGGATAAATATCCATTGAGCACTTCAGTCTATGCCATGTTCCTTTATTTCAGTGCTTGTCTGGTCCAAGGTTTCAGCCCCTGCCTGACACAGCACAAGGTTGATGGGCTGTACAGGTATATCTGACACTGACCTGTACATGAGGTATGGTGGTGTCTTACACCTGACAGCATTGACACTGCACTGGAAACAGATACTCTCCAGCATTGCCTGAACAAGGTTGGCAGGATTCCTCAGCCTTTCTCCTTGTCCACAAAGCAAGCCTCACCCTTTTGAGCTCCATAGATCTGGGGAGAGCAGCTGTGTCTTAGTCTGGAGAGGCATGGTGGTGGACTGCCAGCCATACTGAGGTACTCTCAATATTGTTTACTCCGAATTAAACTAAGCATAAAAACTGGTGTGAAGCAGTCCTTGTTGGGGCCTGGAATCATCACAAGCAGAGCATGAGATTTAGGGGAGCAGGAAAAAGAGGACTGAAGATAGAGAAGGCTCCATTTCAGTGCCTGTGCTGAGGGCAGTTCTCTGGTTTGTTCTGTTGTTGTTCAACTGCACTCTGGCTGCTCTATGGAGCTCATGGGCAGAGCACAGAAGAGCGCTGCTGCCATGGGCAGAACAATCCCTCAGGAGGAGGGACACATACACACACACATTTATGCATATCAGCATGGAATCAGGCACAAATTTTTGCACCCATGTCCATTCACACAAACCCAGGTGCACACAGGTGCACACAAGTGCACACAAGATAAAAACCCACATAGGAACACAAACAACTGTGGACTCTGCTGTGCACATCTGGGGATGACTGCGGCAGGGCTAGAACATTCTGGGAAGGACAGGACCCCATGGATGGGGCCCACACCCCTCTCCCTGGTGCAGGAAAGGAGGAGGCAAAACAGGCCAGCAGAATTTTCCTGGGATCATTTTTAGACAGGGATATGATCAAACCCATGAGCTGAGCTGCTTCTTGGCAACGGGCCCACAAAGAGCCCCAAAGGAGTGGCCCAGACAGACAGAATTTGCCTTTACTGGACTCCTCCAGCATATGACATGAATCCTCTGCCCATGCTGATGTGTTTTGCTCTGGAAATGTTCGGGCCTCTCGTCCTGTCATACAAAAGATGTCTCCACTGGGTAATGTGCCTGGCATACAGGAGGAAATGAAAAGACAGCAACTTTCAGAGTCAAAACACAGCCCATAGCATTAGCTGGGATGTTTTGCATTCAAGATGAGCTGTCAGATAATAATCACCTTACAAGGGATGCCTCTGGCAGCCTGGTGCAGTCCATGATTAAGGCCAGTCCAGCTCCTCACTATCTCATCCACTTCTCTTGCCTCCTTCTCCTGGGGAGTGAGGTGAGTGAAGTCCCTTCTCCTTTTCTTTCTCTGAAGGGAGGTCTCACTTCAGTGGACCTCTCAGCTGATACCCACTCTCTTCTGTGTCAGATCTTGGGGCTGCTTAGAATCATAAAGGTTGGAAGAGACCACAAGGATCATGAAGTCCAACCGTCAACCCAACACCATCTAACCCACTAAGCCATGTCCTGAAGCATCACATCTACACATTTCTTGAACACTTCCAGGGATGGTGACTCAACCACATCCCTGGGCAGCCTGTTCCCATGTTTGATCACTCTTTCAGTGAAGAATTTTTTTCTAATATCCAGCCTAAACCTCCCCTGGTGCAACTTGAGGCCATTTCCTCTTGTCCTATCACTTGTTACTTTAGAGAAGAGACTAACACCCACCTTGATACAACCTCCTTTCAGGTAGTTGTAGAGAGTGATAAGGTCTCCCCTCAGCCTTCTCTTCTCTAGACTAAACAGCCCCAGTTACTTCAGCTGTGCTCTAGACCCTTCACCAGCTTTGTTGCTCTTCTCTGGGACCTGCTCCAGCACCTCAATGTCCTTCTTGTGGTGAGGGGCCCAAAACTGAACACAGTATTCAAGGTGTGGCCTCACCAGTACCGAGTACAGGGGCACAATCGCTTCCTAGTCCTGCTGGCCGCACTATTTCTGATACAGGCCAGAATGCCATTGGTCTTCTTGGCCACCTGGGAACACTGCTGGCTCACATTCAGCTGGCTGTCAACCAGTACCCCCAGGTCTATTGTGTAAGGGTAATTGGGAGGGTGAGGAAGGTTGGGAAGGGATTCGCCTTCCCCCCAGGGCTGGGACCTGTTTCCAGTCCTCCCCTTCTCTTAGGTCCCTTCCTTCAGCCTGCTGTCAAGAGGGTAGGGGATCCTCTGCTTCTTGTGCAGCATCCATCTCCGCCCTTGTCTCAGGAATGGTAGGTTGTGGCTCCACCAGTCTGTCTCCTGCTCATACTCCCTGATACTCCTCAACTTGCCACTCCCTCCTGCACCTCAGCCACCTGTTGCAGGAGCTTGTCCACTGGGCGCATCTATTGCAGGCTGGTTTGCCACCCATCCCTACCCCAGGAGAACAGTCTAGGCACATCCCACAGACCAAGGTCTGTACGGTAGCCTTTCCCTTCTGTAACTCCGTCTGGGTGGAGGCATCGGCCACTGCAGGGGCAGATGGTGCAGACCTCTGAGCCAGAGCTGCAGCCTTAGCTCTAAGGTGTGTGCCTACCATTCTGCTTGGAGGCTCAGGTAGGATGTCTGTGCTTTGTCTGGTCTTTAGTTCTTCCCTCCTTCTCAGAGGTGCCCTGCCTGCTTGCCACGCCACGCCCTGTCTGAAGGACAACACCATGTTTGCTCATCCTGTTCGCAGTACTCCCTAAGGCTGCCTTTTGAGGCTTCTGGACCAACCAGAACTTCAGCATCCTGCCATACAAGCTACCTCCTCTGCTGCAGTGTGTTGGGGGTGGCACCCATGCTGCCCTCCCTGAGGAGGCGAGGGGCGGGGGGACGACGACGGGGACTGGGACGGATGGCAACACCCACACCATGTCAGCCTTTCTTGTGAGAACTGGCAGTTGGAGTCGGGTTACTCTGGTCTCCTGGTGTTTCCCTGGCAAAGGAAACTCCCGAAACCCCCCTGTACCTCAAGATCCATGGGTCCAGTGCTGGCTGGTACGCCCTGAAGCAGCTGACCTCTCATGGGACAGGGAAATGGGGATATGGTTGGGCATGGAGGGAAACTGAAAATGTACTGAGGTGGCTTCTGGACTATGAGCAAGACAGTAGCCATATAATGCCTAGTGACTCTTTTGAGACCATGGCAGGATGATGCCAAGAAACCGACAAACATCTCTACACAGACCCGATCTTCTGGCCCTGCCTGCAAATTGACTCCTTCATGGTGTGGTGACAGGCTGCTCCTCATACATCCCCACATTCTGCTTCATCCCCGCCCTCTCTCCCAGGTGCACCTCTGACCCAGAGACATGTCCTGCTATGACCAGTGACAGCCCTGCCAGCCCTGCAGCCTGATCCCACTGGCCAACAGCTGCAATGTTTCAGGCAGTGACATAAATCCACCTTCATTATCAAGCCCTTCCCTCACAAGGACCCACATGGAGAAGACAAGGGCTAATAAGTACAAGCTGCACTGGGATAGGTTTCATCTTGACATAAGAAATACATTTTTTACAGTAAGAACAATAATTGACTGGAACAACCTACCCAGGGATGGGGTAGAATCCCTGTCACCGGAAGTTTTCAAGATGCGATTGGACAGGGTGGTAGATAATCTCATCTAGCCTCTCTTTCCCATGAAATTTTGGAGCAGGTGATCTTTTGAGGTAATTTCCAATCTGGACTATTCTATGTTTCTGTGATCCTGTGAGTGAAGCCCTTCAATCGTGACATCACCGTACACAAACTGCTTCACTGCATCACTGTCAGGACAAAGAAAATCCACATTCTAAAAAAGTTTACTGCAATTGAGACTAGCATTTTTTTCAGAGAAAATGAGATGCTACGTGCCCAACATTTCCTAGGCTTGTTCACCTTGAGACACCCACACTGCAGGCAGGAAAGAGCAAAGAGGGACATGAACATTTGAACTTCTTCTCAGGAAGGCTTTTGTTACGATCAGGAGAAATGAGAACCCCCAAAGGGTTGAGTCAGCAGGTCCATGTCGGACTTCTGTCTAAGGTGGCAGATACATGCACCCAGAGGAGGGTATTGAGTATCTAGGTCTCCTGGGTGATAGCTCTGTTGTATGTTGAAGGACTCCATCTGGAGTCCATTGCCTGGGCTTCGTACCAGGACTCGTCCTCCCCATCTAACTGCCCAGAGTGCTCCTGTTCCCTGCAGAGCCCGGCATGGGGAGAAGTGTCCTGCCGTGAGGGCACAGCCCTGCCCTTTGGTGTGCCCATGTGTTTCCCAGTGGTGGGCAGGGTCTGTTGGAGGGCAGATCTCCAACAGCCAGGGACTGCCATGCTAGGAAGACCCTGGTGTGCAAGTGAGAAGCAGTGGTGGTGTGAGCAGAGCTCAGGCAGGCCCTGCCTCAGAGCACTTGGTGATCCAGGGAAGATGAGTACTAGCATGGTCACCCCCAGCGTCTGTGCTATGCTTGGGTTGGTGCTTGTCCTGTACCCCCAAAGGTGCCCTGCACCCAGTGGGATGGACAAAGACGGTACCTCTGCCCCAAACTGTGGGCAAGCAGAGCAGGAGTGGTCCCTAACGTGGTCTGTGGGGCAGCACCACAGGGAATAGATACGGCAAGTAAGGTGCATACATGAACTCTAAGAACGAGCGCCACAACTCTGAGAGCCAATAAATGGACACTGTGATCGACACTGTGCTTAGCAACTATGAATCCAATACACTGAATGCTTACAACAACTTTGTTTTAACAGGCTGTTGAAATCTGTCATTATCTCAGCCCTTCATGCCCGAGACTGGGTGCCAGGAAAGGACTGTCATGGTTTAAAGCTAGCTGGTGAGCAAATACTGTGCAGCTGCTCACTTACAAGTCTCCAACCTGGGGGATGGCGAGAGAATGGGAGGTGTACATATATAGACACTCATGGGTTGAGATAAGAACAAT
>NW_010097584.1:0-254 GCF_000699245.1 Pterocles gutturalis
TCATTTCGGTGCCTTTGGAAGAGATTCGGGGTTTTTATTCCGCCTCCAATTCCCCTCTGTGTCCAAAGATATGATGAGAGCATCGCTCCCCCCCCCCACCCAGCTGAGTCCATCCTGGTTGTTTGGGGCACAAATGCCCCATTTCCAGGAGGTTTGGCCCCAAAATTTGGGGGTTTAGCGTAAAAAACACCCCTCTGGGCAGGATCCGGCCCGCCAGCGGGATGCTCGGTGCTGGTGGTACCCCGGGCTGGGTG
>NW_010097584.1:290-1229 GCF_000699245.1 Pterocles gutturalis
TCCCAGGAATGGGTCGCATCCTGCTCCCATTCCCAGGAGGGAAAGCAAAGCCCAGGTCCCAGTCCCAAAGGATTCTGCAGGACCCTGCATCCCACCCTGACCCCCCCAGCACCCCCTTGCAGGCTCACCCACCCCCTCAACCTCTCTTTTTGAGGCTGTTTAAGGCATTTGGCTTATTTTTTACTCTTCCAGCACCTTCATCCTGCTCCTGGGGAGCTGGAGGAGCTGCTGGAGGCGGTTGCATCGTGCCGTACCTATGAGCCACCCAGCACCACTCAGGGCAATTGGCCGCGATGTAAATGAACGGCGAGCGAGCGAATTGCCTATTAAGAAGGTGCAAACACCACTGCGAACCCAGGGACTTCAGTTAATGACTTGGAAACAAGTTCTTGACCTACTTCCAACTTGCAAAAAGCCTTTGTGAAATCGCAAAGAAATTAAAGGTGCCGGAGCTTTGATTGCTCGCCGGTACCAACAAACAGGATGCAGCCCCTCACCGACAAGATGCTCTTGGGACCCAGCAGCCCCATGGGCAAAACGTGGCAGAAGCAAAAATTGGGGTGAAAAAGGCATAAATTGGGTCTTTCTGCAGCTGTTGTAACCCCTGGTTGATGCCAGTGGGTTTTGGGGGGCTCTGAGCAGCCCCTCTTGCCCCCCAATGTCAACATCGCCGGATTAAAAAATTTAGGAGCGGCCGTCACATGGCTGGAGCACCCCCGATCGCTGGGATGCAGCCGCGGGCGCTGGGGGCACAGGCAGAGCTGTGGGGTGTTGGGGGTCCCGGCTCCCCATCACCCACCCCCCATCCCATGGGCTTTCCTTCCTCTCATCTAGTTTTCCCCCCCTCCCTATCACCCGTTATTTATTTCATTTCACCGCATCCCAGCAGCGTTGCCATGGGAACGCGGCAGCAGCCCTGGCTGGATGCGCTTGTCTAGA
>NW_010097584.1:1445-3278 GCF_000699245.1 Pterocles gutturalis
GGGGCTGGGAAATGCAGCCTCGGGGTGGCTAACGGCTAGAATAATAAAAATTTAAATGAAAATTAATAAATGAAAATTAAAAAATGAAAATTAGAATGAAAGAAACAAAAATAAAAAGAAAAAAAAAGAAAAAAAGAAAAAACCACCACCAATAATAATAATTAAAGAAAAAAATCCCCTAAATGTAGCCCAAGGGTTGCAAAGTGCCCTTAACACCACCGCCACCACTAATAATAATAATAATAATAATAACAACAGTAATAATAAAAATCCCCTAAAAGCAGCCCAAGGGCTGCAAAGCACCCTTTGCACAAGGCAGGTTAAACCCACCCCCTCCTTTTAACTCCATCCCAGGGAAGGGAAACTGAGGCACCGCACACAGTGAGACACCCCCAAGCCCCCACCGTGCTCCGATGCCGGGAACACCGAAACCCGGGACAGTGGGTGTTCCCATGTGGGGAGGGATGCTCCGTCACCCCCATGGGCTCCTCCTGATTTACACCCATGAAAACAAACCCCCCCGTCACCACTGGGCCCATCGGCTCCCAAACCCGCGGGGTTTGGGTGGATTTGGCTCTCACCGGCTCCCAAGGGCCCCGCCCAGCGAGGACCCATGCATCCTGGAGGAATTCCAATAGGGTGGGTTTTCCAGCAAATATAATAAATTTCCAATTTCCCCCCCAGCACGTTGGTTCGACTCTACAATATCCCATCTACTTAACACCGTATCACGCCAACGTAACCCGAACACATCACACCTGCTGTCTGCACCATCCCATAAACACCCCAATGAGACTTTGTTCTTCCTCTCGCCTCCCAGCGAGGAAACATTTCCACGCCGAGGGAAAGCCGAGGACATGGAAGCAGCTCAATTCCCCATCTCGGAGCGATGCCCTCCAGCTTTATTCCCTTGGGAATTGCTCCAAATCCTGCCGAAGGGAGCTGGGGTGATCCCAGTAACCCTGAGCATCCCCCCCGCCCAACCTTGCAAACGACCTTGGAACAGCGCAGGACCCTGCGGTCCCCTTGGCGGGGAGGACACGGGGTGGTGGCACCCCCGGGACGGGGTCAGGAGGTGCCAGCGGTGTTCCTGGGGGGGTGGGATGTCCTCCGGGGATGGCAGTGGTGCCCCCGGAGGCATTGGCCGTGGAGGGGAAACTGAGGCACAGGGCTACAGCCCCCACGGGACCCAGATGTTCATTCCCGGGAGGTCAGGGTGCTTCCACATCTGCAAGGTGAAGCCTCAGGGTCACTGGTGATGGCTTGGGCTTAAACCTGAGCGATCTTGGGCTTAAAGGTGGGGGATCGTGGGCTTAAACCTGAGCGATCTTGGGCTTAAATTTCAGGGACCTTTGGCTTAGATCTGGTGGATCTTGGGCTTACATTTAGGAGACCTTGGGCTTAGACCTGGGAGATCTTGGGCTTAAATTTAGGAGACCTTAGGTTTAAATTTGGGAAATCTTGGACTTGGATCTGGGGGATCTTGGGCTTAAATTTCAGGGATCTTTGGCTTAGATCTGCAGGGTCTTGGGCTTAAATTTAGGAGACTTTGAGCTTAGATCTAGGAGATCTTGGGTTTAGACCTGGAAGATCTTGAGCTTAAAATTGGGGGACACAAAGATGGCAAGCAAGACGGGGAACCAGGAAAGATACAGGGAGCCTGACCCCCAAAATACCAAGTTTTGGGGGTGAGACACAGCCAGACGCTGGGGCTGGGCGAGGATGGGGGGTGAGCAGGAGCTGTCAGCTCCAGAAAAAACAGCTTTGGGCCATGGGAAAGAGGAGGAGTGAGACAACCTGGGCTCCAAAACTTTGCAAAAACCCACCCAACAG
>NW_010097584.1:3293-3501 GCF_000699245.1 Pterocles gutturalis
GGAAAACCCCTGCCTCCCATGCCCCCCCCAGCCTGCGGCAGCCGAGCCCGTTTGGCCACGGATTAAGCCACAGGCAATTTCCATGCAAATTTTCCCGGTTAAGTTCTTTAGCCCACCATCTGTGAGAAGCAAGAGGTAATTTCCCCCGGATCTCAAATGGTGCCTCAAAGACGCCGTTAATATAATCCGATTAAAAAAAAAAAAAATA
>NW_010097585.1:0-2549 GCF_000699245.1 Pterocles gutturalis
AGCCCCAGCCGGGGGACGTGGGACAAGCTATGCGGAGCTGAGCTGCTGCGAAGCCGAGCCAGGCGCCAGCCCCAGCGTTGCCGAGCCGGATGCCGTCATCCTCCTGACGTGATCTGTGTGGAGAGAGAAAAGGCTCGTCCCCAAACACGACCCGCGTCGGGTGCTGCCACACGGGTCATGGGGAATAACACCATCCCGAATGCGGGCGAGGGAGTGGGCAGGGGCAGCGAGGGCAGGCACAGGGAGGTGTCGGCAGCAGCAGGACGCAGAGGGAGAGGGAAGATTCACGGCTCTCTGCAGTGTCCTTTAGACGTCAGGGCAGTGTTCTGAATAGCAGGACGCTTCCCGGCAGGTAGGAAGAAGGTTGTGAACGGCTCTCTGCAGCATCCTTTAGACGTCAGGGCAGTGTTCTGCATAGCAGGACGCCTCCCGGCAGGTAGGAAGAAGGTTGTGAACGCACAACGTTATTTATTTACAGAATAAAAGGACAACAACTTCACAGAGAACAGGAACGGCGGGAGCTAACACCCCTCTCTGTGCCGGGGTGGTGAGAGCCTGTGGCTGTTCCTCCGGCTGTTCTGCAGCTGCAGGATTTTTAATCCATCATCCATTTCAGGAACATTAACAACCAGGAAACAAAGGACGAACCCTGAGGAATGCAGCAGTCTTCCCGGCAGCAGCAGCAGGTACAGACAGATGGTGGACGATAAACTGGCCCCAAATTAAGGCAAAAGCCTCCAGCACGAGGGCTGTGTGTGATCACAGTTTCCCAAGGTCTCCTTCAAGGGTCCGCACCATGACATACAGCTCGGCCAAGCCAACCACCGACGCCATGATTACCGCTGACAGGACGCGCTGGGGACACAAAAAGAGAGATAAGTGACCCCGCACGTGCGGTCGAGCTGCCGCTCCTGCCTGGCTGGCACAGAGTGCGCTGCAAACGTGCTCCGCGGCCACGGGCTGACTCACCGCTGCGGTGTCTGCAAAGACGTACTGGCTGCCCAGGTATGTGCAGGCGAAGGTGGCCACCACGGTGACAATGAAGTTGAAGATGGTGATGACAACGGCTTTAACAGAGCGAACTGGAGAGAAGGGGGAAAGACGATTGTGCTTTTAGGTAAGGCGTGGAGAGCAGGGCTGGGGACAAGCCGTGATCCTGCCTGCGGCTGCCTCGGCTGGGTTATGGGAATACTCGAGGGTTCACACGCTTTATGCCTCCAGAAATATTTATAAGAGTGACCAACGGGCTGCCCCTTCACCCAAGGAGCACTTTTGTGCATTAAAACCTTCTGGTGAGATACTTGGAGAGGGAACAGCTGTGTGACGTTAACAGCTGGTGCTGTGACGGCTCCCGGACTGACCTTTCTGTAGGTACACGCTGCCAGGCGCCAGGACAGGCAGCCACTCACCTTGCCTCCCAAATTCAGCCAACGTCCCGTTTGTCTCCTAAAAGGGATTAAAACAACTTGTATTTGGTTGTATCTTAATGTTTACGCATAATAAAAGCAACACCAACACCCTGTCCCTCAGGCTCAGAAGTTCAGGGAGCTGCCGGGGGCCCTGGCAGCAGTAGGGTGGCTGCGGGGAAGCAGCAGTTCCACAGCACCCGGGTTTCCCTGGGTTTTTGCTTGTGGTGTGATTCAGGGACATTGAGAAGGGATCAGTTCTAATCAAAGCACTTCTCAGAGCGTGAGCGTTCTCTTTCGTGTGGGTTCTCTGCTGCAGGTTTGTCTTTAATAGAGAAACCAAAGGGTCTCTGTGTTCACACAGCTGCAAGAACTAACTGTGGTAAAGCTCTGCATGCTCTTTGTCAAATCGGACACGGTGACACAATTTCAAACACCAGATACTAGGAGGGAGACGGAGAAGAATGTGATGAGCACAAGGAGATGGGAACGTTCCTCTGCTCTGTTGTTTGAAAGGAACATTGCTGTCACCACTGCCCAGCGCTGCTGACACCGCTCCGCTTCGTGGATGAAGCGGGAAAGTTTGACAGAGAGCAAAGCAGATCTTCCCACAGGAGTGAACACAACAGGAGAATACACGCAGGGACATGAATGCACGGAGACACAGTGAGGAGGAGGGATAGCAGGACAGGATCATGAGGAATGTCAACAGGATCAGATGCTGGCTCGTCCGAACGGTTGCTGTGCCAAAGATCTCACCTCTTCCTCTGAAAGAACGAGCACCCAAACATTACCCTGCTTTTTCAGCTTTTACCTTGACATGAATGATCTCATTATAAAACTATGATGAAAATGTAACCGTTCAGCACAGATTCTCCCAGTAAAACATTCACCAGGGGTGCTCAGATTGAAACTGGAGATCTCTGGCACAGAGAGCTGCTCCCAAACATCAGCATCGCTTCTATCCCACCGCCCCCGTTACCCTGTCCCACCCCTGCCCTCCACACGCTGTCTGCTGTCCCCGCACGTGTCCCGTGTGCCCACTCAGGTCCCTGTCCCCGTTCCCGCTGCACCACCCTCGCTCCAGGGGCACATTTCCTTTGCCCCCTGTCCGGTAGCTAATGGCCGCGCTCGGGAGGAACG
>NW_010097586.1:0-2930 GCF_000699245.1 Pterocles gutturalis
TATATATATAAAATATAATTTTAAGCAGTCGTGCAACACTCTTAAAAAGGGTTCATTTCACATTTGCTGAATTCTAGTGGTCCTGGAATGCACAATGCATTCTATTAAAAATACTCCTTTAAATACTAACAATTAGTGTTCAAATCACCAACTAGTACAATATTCTTTAGCTGTCAGGGGGTTTAAATAAACCTATCTTTGATCCACGTTCCACTGAATTACACATCATGGAGGTATGCAGTCACAACGTTAGTGGGTTAAATGTCAAAATGGCATTACAGTACAAAATAGTTAAAAAAAAATTCAGCTAGTCATATGTTTCTCCATCTGTGGAATTATTATGGCTCACAGCAACCCACTGAATTACTGTAATCCTTGTTCTTGCAACCAAAGACATTATCTGAAGCCCACCTTAATCCTGACTGGTTCATTTACTCCAAATTTCTCAGGTGTGGGTTAAAAATTCACTACAAGGTGCCCACTGTCCTATGACATCCTGTTGCAAACTGGAAAACACATAGTACTTTATTTAAACATTCCTTAATTGCTACATTTTCCTAGACCACATTAATATATATTGTGTGTGTATATATATAGATATACACCTATAACACATACATATATACACACACAAACATATATACACACATACACACACGTACCTAGGATAATAGCACACCGACATAACATTAACTCTATACAGGTATTTGCCAAGAAAAAAAATAGGGCATTTCCTCCACCACTTATTCACAAGCTTATGGGTTTTTTGTTTTTAATCCTTGTGTCCCTGATAAAACAAAATGCATGGTTAAACCACAAAACTATATTTTTTTTTTCTCACTTCAAATTTTATGAAGGCATCAGGCACTTTTGATTACTGTTGGTGTGTACAAATATAGCAACATCTTTCTTTTCTTTTATATATATATATATACTCTACTGTATCTTCTTTGCTCGGATAACTTATTTGTGAAATCTTTGGTCCTTGAGTATATTCTGTTTGCCACAGCTGGTTTTCCTGCATTCCCACATTTTTAAAATGTGAGGCATGCGTGCAGCTGGAAATAATGGCCTCTGTCATCGTACGTGTTTCTGTTTTTATAACTGTACCAATCCACTACTGTTCATTTGGAGCAAGCTGTTTCTGGTAAAGCGTTCTAGTCAAGCAAGCTATACATTCTACATGGTCACTCCATAGATGGCACTTGCTGCAAGCCCCAAATGCAGTAATGCCAATATACATTTTTATTCAGCTTATCTCTGCTTTATGCCTCTAACTTTTAATTCCTGAATATATATATAGAATTGTTTTTTTGTGATTTTTTCTTTTTGTTGTTTTTTTTTGTTTGTTTGTTTCTTTCATATTCTCCCTTTAGCAGATCCCATTCTAGAGTAAGAATAAAAATAAAAGAAAGAAAATAAGGCTTTCCCACCTTCTCTATGCCAAAGCTATGGGAGCAGGTATTGCCAACCCATATTGTCATCAAGCATTCCTCCCTCGCTTACTTCAGGGGAAGCTGGTTGCTTTTAATGACAGGCCTCTTGTGCTCTGGGGTAGGATCCAATTATTCTGGGGTTCTTTCTCGATCATGCTCCTGTTATTTATTAGAAGAACCACAAGCTTTTCCCAAGCTTGAAAACTAGAGCAGATCATCATTGCACAAAACACCCCATTTCAAAGGGGCGCATTGCCCCCTCCTACGTCTTAGAAAACATTCTCCCCACCGGGTCTACTAATTTCGGTCCTTAATTACAGGGCAGCCAAGTAGAGTATGTGTGCTGCTGGCAAGGGAACACCGTCTGAACCTGGGCAATATAGTAATTGCTGAAGTTGGCATCTGCTACGTATGGGGCTGGCTGGTAATAGCAGGTGACATTGGCCACATTGGGGATGATATTTTGCTCGGCTAGGACCCGGATGGCCAGCATGGTGATCAGATTCAGAGTCTGTCTCCTCTCATGTCCCATCAGGCACACCGTGCTCTCATTCACCACACCGTGAAGGGTCATGAGATAGTCATACTTGCGGTCCTCTAATCCCACAAAGTGGTTCTGCAAGTAGGACTCCAGCTTTCTCTGCTGTTCTCCAATATCTGAGAAGTCAATGAAAAACCTTGAACACATGTATCTCTGCAGGGACTTAATCTCGGATTCAGAGGCAGCCCTGAAGCCCCTTACCAAAAGGTTGCAGTACTTCAGAAGACCACCTCCTCTGATTTCTTCGGGGTTTCTGGTGGCGATTATCTTGTTGCAAAGGTGATCAAAGGCTTCCTGGAAATCCCCATAGACGCTCTCACCAATGATAGTCGGGTGAAAAGTTTCAGTCATCGGATTCTCTGAGCACTCGTAAAAAAGCAGCAGGGAGTCCAGCTTGATTTGAAAGGAATCGACGCTGAATTCAAACTGCCGCCTCAGAGAGTCCACAAATTTCAGCTCCACATTTTTGCCACTGTTGTTGGACAGGGAAATGAGACTCCATCGGTCTGAATCATTGCATACTTTTACCATTTTCTGCACATAAGCCTCCTATAATTGGAAAGACAAAATGAGCAAGGGAAGACACAGATGCAATAAATTTCTCCTTTGCTGCATTTGTTTGCATCACACCCTCCCCACCTCGTCCTAGCGTTTCATCATAAAAGATTTCAAGAAGCCTGCAGATACAAACCAGAGGAGAAATGCTTAATGTGAGAGCTTGGAGTGCTGTCATTGATAGGGCAGGACGCTCTGCTGGGGCTGTGTCATGCAAGGGAAGAATATGGCAACACTGCTTCTTTTCAGTCGCTTCTAAATACATCTGCACATGAAGCCCAATGGCACACATGCCAAATAGCCATGCACCCACAGATAAAAGGTCACCATGACAATCAGATACAAAATCTCTTTTATTCGTTTCCACTTCTCTCTTCCCTCCCCACAAAAAAAAAAAA
>NW_010097586.1:2952-3850 GCF_000699245.1 Pterocles gutturalis
AAAAAACAACTTTGCAAGTGTTCACTCCCTTCTAGAGCAGGTTCCACAAATCTGCCCCAGATTCAAAAAATCCCTCTAAAAAATCTTCAAGGCATTTGGCATTCAGCCTAATTAACTCGAGCCAACTGAGGGGAGGCAATATGCCTCTCCGCTGGCTCATTCAGCACACAAGAAAGCGTGCCTTGCAGATGGTGTTTCCTTGCAGATACTAAAGCCAGCTAAGCTCTCCCCAGCCACCCCAGGAACGGGGTCCGGCAATCCGAGGTGCCGCCGAGGCGAGCTGGGAGATGTGCAGCGCCTTGCACTCACACGGGCACTGGGTAAACCAGCGCTCCCAGGAAAGCAGAGAGAGAAGGAGGAAAGACTAATTAATCCTGGGGAGCCCCAGCCAGGACGCTGTACTGCAAACTCCTCCTCGGTTTTAAATGTGGAGTGGAAAAAAAAAAAAAAATCACTCATGGTCCCTGCGGCTCTCGGGGTGCGGGGGCTGTGCCCCTCAGTGCCCTCCCGATGCCCGGAGGGGAAGGAGCCGGCAGGCGCTTCCACCTGGCACAGGGCAGCTTTACCTTGAGGGTCAGCGGCGTGATCTTCTCCTTGTTCACCCCCTCGGGTAAGAAATCCAAGAGGCAGTCCAAGACCACGTCCTTCACAGTCTGAAACTCGGCTTCCCCTTTGAGGTCGGCGCAGAAGATGAGGTCCAAGTCCTTGTAGCCCAGACCGCTGTCCTGGTGCAGGACCGTTGAGCCGCACGTCCCGCAACCCGATGCCCTTCTCCTCCAGCCGGCTCCGCACCACCTTGACGATCTGGCGGGGCTGCATGGCCAGCGTGGGGAAGTTGCCGCGGCCGTGGATGGGGATGGTCTCGCTGAGGATGCGGTCCAGCCTCTGCACTTGCTCC
>NW_010097587.1:0-5302 GCF_000699245.1 Pterocles gutturalis
CCCAAGCATGGGCTGCCCATTCGGGGTTGCAGCCTTTAGCAGGATTTTCCCCCATCTCCTGCAGCCCCGGGGAAGGGGTGAAGCAGCAGCACAGCTTGTGGGGGCTTCCAGGGACACACTGCTGCCATGAGAGGAGCTCACAGCCCCACTGGTACATCTGGCACTGGGAGCTGGAGGTCCCGCTGCTGTCCCCTGTTATTTGCTGCCATCTGTGCACGATGCCAGCCCAGGGGATGCAAACTGCGCTGGAGAATCCCCACCACGGGCAAAGCGAAGGGTTTTTACCACACCACTGCCCATGTGCTGCCTGTCTGCCCTGTGCCAGGGGTCCTGGGCACGTGCTGGGGGCTGCTCAGCTCCCCACAGTTCCCACCTCTCCTCCCTTCACCCTCTGATCTATGCAGACAGACAGAGGGGAGCAGGAGCTCTGGGGGAGGCAAAGCATCTCATCCTGTGCCCAGCCAGTCCCTGTCAGTCCACAGGAGCTGCGGGGCAGAAAGGGAATCCAGAGCAGCGAGGAGGGAGGGCCGTGCTCACGCGGCAGCATGTTGTCAGCGTGCTTTGGTGTCAAGCCATGAAAGAAGCCGCCTTAGCGAGGCAGCGATGCTTAGCAACTGCCTCGATCTAAAAATAAGAGCCATTTAGCAAGGAAAACGCAGTGGAGAAATGCTCAGAGAACTAAATACATTCCCCTGGCCTTCCCCATGGCCCGGCCACTGCTGCAGAGCCCATGTGTGCAGCCCAGCTGGAGAGAAACTCCTGGAACAACCCTGGTGATGCCTCCTCCGCTTAGCCAGAGCCCGGCCAGCCCAGGGACACCCTGTGCCACTGGGCTTGGCCATTCTGCTGCTCCTTGCCCTCCCTGTCCTCCTTCCTCCATCCTCTCCATCACATCCTCAGCCACATCTTCTTGGCAGCCCCGGGGACCAGTGGAGTTGCAGGGAGGTGGCCTCAGGCAGGAGACCTGTGCCAGCAGTGCCCAGGTTCACCCGCCCTATGTCCAGCATCCCGTGGGTCCATCCCACTGCAGAAGTTCAGGCCCAGCAGAGCTGTACAGGGGAAGTTTTCACCTTCTGCCATCCCTGGTCCATTGGGAGGCAAACATGGCTATTTTTATCCCAGCTAAGTGCTCCTGTTCCTGCAGGCAAGCAAGAGATGCTCCACCAGGCTGGGGAGAGAGGGGAAGGCTGGGCGGTTTGGTGGGTACCATGGGGTAGGATGGGGCAGCCCCAGGGCCAGGCTGACACAGCCCACCCTCCCCACAGCGTAGAAAATGGGGGACATAGCTCGCTTGCTCCCTGGTCACAGCTCTTTTCCTTAGCCAACACGAGGGCTGGGCATCCTGCCAGGATTCACAGCCTTTGAGCCTTTCTCTGCTCAGGAAAAAAACAACATCCTCCCCAAAATGTTCCTTCGGGCACAGGGAGCCGGGGGTCTGCAGGCTGCCTGGGTGGGAACACCGTGCTGGCTGCTGCTGCCTTTCTACTGCAGGAGGGGGTCCGGTCCCTGCCCACCACTCAGACACAGGCAGGGGCCGTGCTACAGGTGGACCGGGGGGAAAGATGCCTCTGTGAACACGTCTGTCCGGGGACAGGTGCGGCAGCAAAGTCACACCGGAGTGCAGAGAGCATCCTTTGCAGCATGTCTCACCAGGACGTGCGGCAGACGCAGAAAGGCTGACCCAGGCTGGGGAAAATAATCTGAGTGTCAATGCTCTCATGCCTCGCCAGCCCCACTGCTGCTGGCCACTTACACCATGAAAGCAATCAGCGGGTCCGGGGCGGGCAAAAAGGGCAGGAGCCATTCGCAGGCAGGGCTGGTGGTCTGCCTGCCACAGATGATGCTGGATTAACAGTTTCCAGAGGATGGAAAGATCTCCAGTGTTTCCTGTGAGCCCAGATCCCAGTTACAAGGGGTAACTGGGGGGGAAGTTGATATCGCAGCTGTCTGAGAAGTGGCACAGGCTCCACAACACATGGGGCACGGCTCACTATGAAGCCTGTACCCCAATGCTCAGGGCCAGGGAAGTGCAGAGGACAGGCAGGGGGCTGGATCAAGCCTTCTGGGGTGGGCAGGGGTCCCACAGAGGCACCCAGGTCCCCGAGCCCATCTCTAGAAGAGCAGCAGAAAGCCACAGGGGAAACAGGGACATGTAGACCAGCCCCCGGTCTGGGCACAGCCAGCATCAGGGTGGGATGGGGATGGAGAACAGTGGGGCAAGCAGGACACACAAGGAGGGAGGTGGGCTGGGGGGCATAAGGGGTGCTGTACCGGGTGGCCCCCCAGCCTGCGTGTCTCTCGGAGGCAGGGTGTCCCCAGCGCCACCCATCCACCCTCACCATGATGGAAATCACCCGTTCACATCGGCCCGGGCATGAGGCGCGTTCCCTAAGTGGCCCATCCGTCACCCTGTCAGCGGTGAGGGCACTTTGATAAAAGACATCTGCACGGGATTAACACTGTTTCCCGGGCAGCGGAGCTGCAGCAAGGAACAGCTCTGAGCCAGGGTGAGAGTAGCTCGGAGGGGTGCAGGGGGCCATGCCATCCAGGGGGCTTCTGTATCCCTAGGTCAGCATGCAGCCAGTGCAGCCTTGTCGGGAGTGACTGGGGAAGGGGACAAGTTTGGGGATGCTCCAGTGTTGCCTGGAGCGCTGGATGCAGAGCTCTGCTGCAGGCAGAGATGGGCCAGGCTGCCACCAGCCACGTCCGCACTTGGGCTGGACTGAGCTGAGCCCATCCACAACCATCCCAGTTCCTCTCCAGGACACCCATCCTGCAATATGGGACCCATCCCTTTGGCTCATCTGTGCGTTCAGCTCCCTGCTGGGACCTCCGGCTCTGGGGACAGCTGATGCATGTGTCCCCACGGAGCCCAGCTGGAAACCCCAGGCTCGACACAAAGCCCAGGATGATCCCCAACTGCTCCCATCCACAGAAGCAAGAAAATCCCAGAAAGGAGGCAGGAGTGCTGGGGTCTGCACCTCACCAGGCTGGGTGGAGGGGTGCAGGGAGCTCTCCCCCAGGCAGGAGCCCTGCAAGCCCTCTGCAGACAGCCCACTGTGGCTGTTAGAGGGGGACTGGGAGAGGGAAACGTGCAATTCAACACTTCATTAGGTAACCACAAGGCATCGATCTGCCCTACCAGCCTGCGTGTTGTCTAATTGCATATCTCCATTCTTATTAATTCTATCGGAAAAGCAGAGAGCAGGACTTGGGAGTCCTATCTTTAGGAAATTTCAAACAGAGATGTAATTGCCGAGTGCTCTAAATCATGGTGCTTTATCCACTGTTAAGAGTATTTTAAAGACCAGTCATCAATAGCAGTCCTCAGGATGTGCTCTCAGCAGATGCCATTAATCTTATTTTGGCTGTGCTTGCCTGGTGCCTCTGGCTCGGATTTACACTCGGTGGTGAGGGACAGCAAGTGGTCCCCAGCAGAGAGGGCTCCTGGGCAGCTTCCAGGCTGGGACATGAGACACAGCACTCAGGGGCCAGTTCTAGGCATGGAGGGCAGAAACCAGAGCTCCTTAAGCCAGCTTTGCCTCTTGTAAAAATGCCAGCAAACAGCAGCCTTGGATGGAGATGAGCAGCTCGGCACCGGGCATTGTTCCCCTCCCAGGGCCGACGCAGCCCCCAGCCTGGGGCAGGGATGCTCGTGGCCATGCAAGCGGCTGGAGGGGCTTCAGGCAGGGGAAATCGCCTCCTCAGGAGTAAACTGCAATATTTACTGTATCTACAGAGGAAATGGATCTGCATGGCATGACACTTAGACAAGCCACATGGTCTCTGCAGGCCTGGGGTCCTGAGGATGGGGGGAACAGCTGCAGCAGAGCAGCAGGTCTGGGGGAGACAATGCCCCAGCAGGGCAGAACCCAGGACTCACGAGAGGAGGACAGTTCCCACCTCTGTGAACCCACCCTGCAGAGACACACGGGTAGGTGGGAGCCACTGTGACATTCAGATCTGGGGGGGGCGATTTCAGCTGCTGAAAATCTTGCAAAGCTCGAGGCGGAACAGATGCCTGCAAGCTGCCAAGCGAACTTTGCAAGTGGGAATACTGCAGGAGGAAGGGAACCTCCTTTGTCAAATGCAAACCAGCAGGTGGAAGAAATCTGGGTGTGCAGGAGGGAGAAAGGACTTTGCATCACACTCTGCATCCTCGAAAGCTGGTCACCTGTCTCTGCCCACACCTGCAGCAAGGATGGACTCCGTGGTGTGGTCCCACTGCTGGCAGGCTGCGGGGGCTCTGTGCCCACCCTGAACGTTTTTCTGCTGCTTCTGCATAACCGATGTAAAATCTGGCTGAAGAAAGGCACTTAGAGAACGGAGACTGGGCTCAGGAGGTGCCCTAAGTCTCACAAGCTCTCCCAGCGTTACACAGCATCCCGTGTGTGTTCACGTGCTCAGTGCCTGTAGGCTCAGCTTTTACTTAAAGAGGAACCAGATACCGTTTCCAGTCTTCAGTTACACCAGGGGTCCTTTCAGCAGCTCAGGTCTGCTAAAAAAACAGGTGTGTGTCTGTCAGGAGTAGGTCCCTGCTGAGGACACATGTCCTCCTGCTCTGCCAGGGCAGGCCCTCGTGCCCGAGCCCACCTCCATAGGAGGGGATGTCCATGCTGTGACTGCAGTCTCAGCACGCTGCTCTCTGTTGCCTATCCCATCCCACTGGCCTGCCAATAGTGACAGGAGAGGGGCCGAAACCAGGGCACGGAGTGGGGGGTGATGCAGACCAGCGTGGCTGGAGCATCACTTGCTGTAGGCTGGGAGAGCAACCAGCTCAGAGCTGCTGAGCAGGGCACAGCCACAGGTCATTAGAGCATCCTCACCCCTGCACACTGCCGGGAGAGCCCTGGCTGAACCCTGGAGCAGGGGGGCTCCAGCTAATTAGTCACTAATTGCTTCAGAGAGGCAACGAGCGAAACACAAACCTGTGCATGCCTGTAGCAGAGTGACCTGTGGGCCCTGAGTCCCAGCCAGGCTGCACATCACTGAGAAAGGGTGGAGGGTTCATCTGTCAAAACAGAGCTGTAGAAGAGGTGTCCATCTCCCTGGAGCCTCCCCAGCCCCTCCGTGCCCCCACGGGACTCCCGGGAGCTCCCAGCCTCTGGCAGCAGCCTGGCAAGGCTCTGAGCCACGCTGCAGCAAGTGGCAAGCCCGGCTCATTTAATCTATTCAATTGGAATCAATTTCCAGCCACATGATTCGATTAGCCCTGGAGGGACAGCACTGGAGAGCAGAGGCTGCAGAGCATGGCCTGGCCCGTGCTCCAGCAGCCACCGAGCTGGGACAGGGGAGCGTGATG
>NW_010097587.1:5333-9857 GCF_000699245.1 Pterocles gutturalis
GTGGCTGCTACCGCAGGGACCAGGACCCTATGCTTGTCCCGACCCCCCAGCATGGGGACAAGACACCAGGAGTGAGGAAAGCATCCAGAGATGCTCCACCAAAGGTGCTGCCTGTCCCATTTATTTGGGGTCGCCCCTGTGCCTGTCCAGTGTCCCCCTGAGCTCACCCAGCCCATGCTGTGGGGGGGGGAAAACCAGGGCTTTGACCAGCACAAAGGACTTTCAGCAGCCCCAAGAAGGCCAGGTCCCATAGGCCTTCAACAGCCCTTCTCTAGCGTCCTGGCCGAAACTTTCACTCATAATTTCTTCTTCTGTCCATCCTTCCCCTGACAATGCCAGCAAAGGCATTGATTAGTTTCTGCTGCAAGTTCTGGAGGAAAAGCCCATCTTTATCCTGTCTCTTTTGGATATCTGCAGCTCCCAAAGCTAGGCTTTACCTCTTTAAAAATTTCTGGAATCACTTATCTGCCCAAAAACCCCATCACCTCCATGGGGACAAACCTCTGACCAGAACGACCCTGCTCAGCATGGACAGGATGCAGCCCTTGTTCATCCCAACAAGTACCAAACAAGAAAACAGAGCCCAGAAAAGAGACGTGAGAATAAATATCCAGAAGGCATTGGTGCTGACACCGAGATGGAGAGCTGCTTGTGAGTGCCAAGAGCCAGCTGTAAATCCTACCGCAGACAGCTGGCTGCGCACCAGCCACAACACAAGACAGCAGCCATGACTCGGCAGGGTGACAACAGTGTCTCCCTCTGCCCATTGGGCTGGGATCTGGGAAGAACATGGTATCCACCTGCCCTCCCAGCCCTCAGCTCCATCCCAGGAGGGAAGTGTGGGGAGGCAGATGGTGCACACAGGAGCTGGTTCCCTGTGCAAGTGCTGTCTAGGAGATGGCTCTCCCCATGACAGCAGGCTTCTCCTCCCAGCACCCACCATGCAACAGCCTGGCAGGACCCCAGAGCAGGGGAAGAGCATACAGTTCTTCAGGCAGAGAGAAAAAAGCACCCCCATGGGCACCAGGACAGGCTCATGGGGAGGGCAGCTCCTACAGAGATACGGCCCCGTGCCATATGCAGGGACAGCGAGGACGAAGGTGTTTGCAAACCAAACAGAGCAGTTGGGTGAAGGTGCCCCTGCTCTCTGGCTGCTGTACACGAGACTCAAGGGTCTGGTACTTACCTGCTCCCGGTACCCCCAAGAAGCAGCCAAACCATCACAGGCAGCAGACCCCCTCCCCAGCCTCCCATCAGTACCTGTGCCCAAGGCACAGTGCCTCTTCTGACAACCTGCAGCTCCTGAGGAGCTGCCTCCTCTCAAGCCTGCATGAAAAATGGGACCTGTAAGAGCTTACGGAAGAAGGCACGATACCAAAAATCACAGTGGCACTTACAAATCAATTTTTAATAACTCCCTCCAAAGTTTAGCTCAAACTCAATTTTTCTCCTCCAGAATTTGGTCATTATTTTGTAAAATATTTGTCTCCCTGCAGTGGCTGCCTAATTTAAAGGCAACAATCTGATTTCTCCCCACACTCCCCAAGCCTCAAAAACAGCTCTTCCAATAATAGACTGGGTTATGAATTAGATATAATACACTCAACTGTTCAGATCAGATACGGGAAAGTTTGGGCCATCAGCCACGTCCTGAGACTGCACATTAGAGTTAAAAGACTTTCCGTTCACTTCAAGCTGGCCTCAAAACACAAGTAGTAGCATGGTGTTTAACAAAACAGGCAAATCTGCAGCAGAATCTGTGAGCAGGAGTTTGCTGACACCAGCAGCAGAGAGAGCACCACACCACACACAGGGGGATCTCTGCAGCCCTTGCTCACACCCACGGGCTCTCAGCCTTGCTTGTTTTCCTTACTGGCAGCCCCACGTAAGTGGCAGCGGGCTGCTCACTACAGGCGGGTCCCTGCCGCATGGTCCAAGGCTGAGCGGCACCACAGCTTCCCTCTGCACAGGCAGGAAGAGCCCAAGGGCAAGCAACAGCCCCGCTGCAGCCAGCATGCCACCAAACAGGGACAGGGACCCCCGTAACTGCCCCACTCTCCCCTCGGTGAAGGACAAACACTGCACACTCGGACAGGCAGGGCTCTGCAGTTTATTGAGCTCTAGGTTTGTATGTACATCCATTTGCAGTGCTTGGTTCAGTGACAGCGTGACAAGAGGATGTGTCACAGTCTCCCCCAGCTCAGGCTGGGATGAGGGATGAGCTCAGGAGCTGCTCCCAGTCACACACTGGGCTTCTCCGTTCATCCCAGCAAAGGAGCACCCCTGGGGGGGACATGACCTTTGACAGCTGAGCCCAGCGTGAAAAGCCGAAAATCCCAGAGGTTGCTGAGGCAGAGGCAGACTCATCCCCAACCCTATCACTTATCTGCCTAGTCTCAGCCTAAGTGGGATCAGAAAAAAGGAGGCATGTGGACAGCTGGGTGACTCAATGCTCCGACAGCAGCAATGATGGGGCCACACCACAAGGAAGCAACTCAAGCCCCATTTAGAGGAAACTCCCCCTCAGAGGCAAGATCGTCTAGCAAGAGCTCCTCACGCATACAGACAACAGTGCCATGTGATTTTTACTCATTTGCCACTGGAGAAGCTGCCTCCTTCTACATGTCCTGGCCTGTTCTCAAGCAGAGTGATTTTCTTGACCCCACTTGCTTTCCCAAGCACCGTCCCTCTGACACGTACACAATTCCACACACTTGCATGGCAGGAAAGCAAGTAAGTGTCTGACATAACTGATAAAAGCTAGACAATCCCGTGCTGAGGCAAAGTATCCTCTGTTGGGAGAAGCCCGTGCTTCCAGAAAAAGGACACAGCTTTCAGTTTCCCATGCTCATGGCAGGTAAAGATGAAACATTAACGCAATTAACAGGTTAGCATGAACAAGCCTTGTCTAAAAATGGTAGTAAATGAGCATGACGTTCACATCACTCACGCTACTCTAACCTACAAGAGGCTAAGAGCAGGACTAGGCACTTTATTTTTTTTTTTAATTTCAAAAAACAGTGTTCTAGGGAGGAAAAAAAGGGAAAAAGAAAAGTGGATCTGGGATGTACATAACTTCTCTGCTTCAGACCACCAAGTCAGGACAGATCCTGATATCACTTCTGGGAGCTGAAAATGCATGAGCAGGGAGCGGGTGTGTATGCTGCATATTCCTGAGTTGGTAGCCAGAAACAGCACTCAGAACAGGTTCTGCTGGACCTGGGCACCTCTGAAACACTGTCTCTGGAGCAGAAAGCTCTGTCTGTGCCCCAGAATACCATCCTGGAGCTCTTCCTTAGGAAGTTCTCAACAGACTGTTGCTGGAAGTGGCTTGGTGAAGATAGGAGGACAAGCTAGAAAGTGAAGTAACTACTTCTCCAGCTGCATTTTAACTGCGTGCTACACACAAGGGAAAAACTGTGGACTTCTTGGCTCCTGAAGATCACTGACCACTTGCAAGTATGTGCAAGGCAGACGTTCCTGTGAGGAAGAGTAGGATTGTCGCAGTGCAGTCTCTAATGGGCAATAAGGGTAGTGGGGGGAAGGAGTCTGCTCCGTGAAAGTGGAATATCTAAAAATGCTTCTCAACCTTAGAAACAGGAGAGATGAGCTGGGCTGCTGGAAGCAACAGTGACCCCAAGCAGAGCTGGTTTCCAGTTCTCTATTTGATGACCCATATTCTTGCATACTGGCTCAGACTGGAGCCTGTAAGCCAACAGCCTTGGAGGCAACACTTCTCCTTCTCCAGTAATCTGATGGCTTGGTTCAAGGAACACCTTCTAACATCAGGACCCAGCACTGAGCAGGGCCAGCTCCTTGGGGAAACTGTTTTATACCCCCAAAGCCATTCTCAACTCGATGGCAGTGGATTTGACCTACATTGAGGGAGGGTGGTTGATCCAGGCTGATGGAAAAGAACAGCCCTCACCCAGAGAGCCGACGAGTAATCTCAATCCAGAACTGTCTCACACAGCTGGACTGGTTTTATTATTTTGGTTGTGAGCTCTCCACAGCTCTGCTACAAAGGTTTCCAGTGCATCTTCCCTGAGGCTGCAGAGAGAATTTCCCATTGCTACATCACAGGAACGGCTGCCCACCCCCGGGGCACCTTACAAAATTGCTTCCTCCTCCTCCTCAACATGCTGATCACCTCTCCTCAGCCCCAGTCCTGTTGAAATACATGCCTCTGGGATCAAACACACAGCAGCAAGGCTCTCTCCTAGAAGAAATGCAGTCCCTTCTGCAGGTGGCAGTCAAAGTGTGACCGGCTGCAGATCTGTAGTGTCCCTGCCCTGACAGGCCCGTCTCTGGTCAGCCCTGCGCAGCGGCTGCGTCCCAGCTTCAAGAGATCGTGGAGAATTCCTTCAGCAGCAGTTCCTGGCTCAGTGTGTTGAAAGCAAGGTTCTTCCTCACGTTGATGCTGATGGAGCGAACCTGACAGAGACAAAACAAGATGCTTTAGCCAAGGGACTCTTCCTGGCTCCTCATGAGCATGGCAGCTTTGACAACGCTAAACCCCAGGTT